>NW_022196903.1:43756995-43764495 GCF_008632895.1 Mastomys coucha
CTCTCTCTCTCTCTCTCTCTCTCTCTCTCTCTCAATAAACCTCTCACACGTGGCCTAGTGTGCTATGTCCAGACGTGAGCCGCTATGATAACACATCATTTGGTGCCAAAACCCAGGTTCCATCAACAGCCGCTGCGGAGCAGCCACAGGCAGAGGCAGCGAGATCATGGCCATGTGGACCAACGCCAACTGCCAGCTGAGCAGGCCAGAGCTTGCCACAACTCGTTGCAACTTCTGCCCGGCCTGCTGTGCACACCAGCTCATGGCATCCTGGGCACCCTTAGCTGGTTGGTACAGGAATCACAGGTTTCCACCACATGAGCTGTGCCACCCTGGTCCATCTTTCAGGGCTAGCTTCTGCTGGGCCCACACCTACCCATTCAGTTCCACATTTCTATTTATTAGTTTACTAGAATTCTCTCACAAACACTGCATATTAATTGGTAGGATCGGACAACAGGAGGGCCTCTAGTTTCACAGATAGGGCCTGGCCAGCTTTTTCTGTGGGCTAAGGGGTTGGCATTTTATAGTCATGCCTCCCAGCTGACACACAAGCTAGGACATCGACCCTTTGGGTGACCATTCCCTCAAAATCAGCTCTCATTCCCTTCCCCTTCTGGACTCTTGCAGCCATTTTTAAAAAAAAATCTCTGGATCCTAGCTAGAGCTCTTTCTACAGTAAGCCCGGGGCTTACTGGGTAGCCTCTAGGGGGCCCTCGTGACAACTTGGGCCATTAGCCTGGATGATTTCTTTTTGTTTTTTGGACTGTTCTCAGGATGCTGGTATGAATAATCCAATGACCCCCCAACAGGTGCTGCGATATCTTCGAATCTCCAGGTACCCCACTGGGATGTCTCCTGGAAAATCTCAAATCTTTGAAGCTTATGCCTGACTTGAAGGCATCAAAATTAATATACCTCTACAATAATGTATGGATTCAGTACCAGCTAGATAGTTCAAAATGGCCACTTAATGGTACCCTAGATCCAATTATTTTAAGGGATCTTAATACATACTGCCAGCGAACTGGTAAATGGAAAGAGGGCCCCTATGTCCAAGCATTCATCTATCTTCGCTCCAAGCCCTTCATGTGCTCTTCTTGTTCCCCAACCCAACTTTTGTTAGCCATGAAATCTACACAACCTCTGCCAGATGATGCTACAATGATAGATCCAGCTAATGAACCACCTCCTCTCTGTTGCAGGCCTGTTTCCACACCGCAGAAAACCCAGACTGCTGCCTCAGTTTCTCCTCCTCACCAGGATGCCCCAGAGCCTGCTATCACTACCTCTACAAAACCCCTCCCCTTTCTTCTTCTGTGCCAGCTGCAGGTTGCTCTAAACACCCCACATTGGCAGTTACTTTCACTCCTTCTATCATGGGCTCTAAGGCCACAGCCAAACCCCCAAGTCCTTCCCCAGAGACACTTGACCCAGCATCGGTCCTTCCTCTAAGAGAAGTTGCTGGGGTAGATGGCCTTATTAGAGTATATGTTCCTTTCTCGCTTAGTGAACTTTCTCAAATAGAAAGCAGACTGGGTTCCTATATTTCTAACTCTTCCAGGTTTATTAAAGAGTTCCAGTATATCACTCAGTCTTATAGCTTGACTTTCCATGATGTTCACATGATTCTTACTAATAATTTACCTCCTGATGAATGCAGGTGAGTTTGGGAAGAAACAAGAATGCATGCAGACAGAATTTCACCAAACAGAAGGGACATATCCAATTGGTTCTGAGACAGTGCCTGACCAGGATCCCCGATGGAATTACAATTCGACAGGTGGTATCTTAGCCAGAGACAGGTTTATTACATGCCTTCTGGCTGGTCTTAGAAAAGCAGCCTTAAAGCCAAATTTTGAAAAACTCCAAGAGGTTGTCCAGGACAAGCAGGAGAATCCATCTCAATTTTTAGAATGCCTCACAAAGGCTTTATTACAGCATACTAGTCTGGACCCTGAAAACCCAGGAGGTAAGTAACTTCTGATGACCTGCTTCTTTTCCCAGAGCTACCCTGACATAAAAGCTAAACTTAAAAAGCTGGAGAGGGGACCCCTAACTCCACAAGCAGAAGTCTTAGCATCAGCCTTCAAAGTGTACCATGGCAGAGATGACAAAGTCAGCAAACAAAAGCACTGTATGCTGGTAAAGGCTGTCTGACCAGCCCCAGCCATTGGCCCAAACTCATGGTCTTGTACCAGGTACCTGCTACAAATGTGGTCAAAAAGGTCACTGGGCAAAAGCCTGCCCTAACTTCCACAAGCCAAAGGGGCCATGCCCTAGTTGCCATCAAGAGGAGCATTGGGCTGTCGATGGCCCTCATGTTACACAGAACAGGGGGCCATCCCAGATAACCCTCCAGTTGATCTCCTAGCCTTGGCTATGGCCAATTGAGGAGACCTGAGCTCCCACGACCTGACCACTGTCATCACAGCAGGGAGCCCCAGGTAGATATTGTGGTATGTGGGTGGCCCGTCTCCTTCCTCTTGGACATTGGAGCCACTTACCCGGTCCTGACAAAGTTTTGGAGACCCACTTTTCGTTTTCCTACTGTCGGGGTAAGAGGACAACCTTGCTTCCCTCACCAGACCCCACCATTTAGTTGCATTTTTAGGGGTGTACCTCTCACCCATTCCTTTTTGGTAGTACCAACACGTCCTGTCCCCTTATTGGGAAAGGATTTTCTAGCTAGGCTAGGAGCCTCTATTTCCTTTGCTTCTCCCATTCGCCTAAAACCAGGCTCACCAGCAGTTCCTCTGCTCTTTCTTCTATCCAGCCAACCTACTAACACTACCATGTTATTTCCTTTAACGGTGTCTCAGGTAGATCTCTGATTCTGGGACATCCAGAACCCCTCTGTTGCTAAACACCATTCTCCTGTTGTCATCCAATTACTGGACTCTACTAGGTATATAACCCAAGTTCAATGCCTTCTCTCTCTCCAGAGCCTCAAGGGACTTAAGCCTATTATTTCTGACCTCTTGAGGAAAAAACTCCTTTGCCCCACTTCTTCCCCCTTTAACACTCCTATACTAGCAGTTAAGAAACCTAATGGTAACTATCACCTGTTTCAAGAACTCAGGCACATTAATTCTGCAGTGGTTCCTCTCCATCCTGTTGTGGCTAACCCTTATACACTTCTTTCCACTATCCCCTCTGGGACTTCCCATTTCTCAGTCCTAGATCTCAAGGATGCATTTTTCTCTATCCCTTTAGATACCCAGTCACAAAACTGGGTATCTTTGCCTTTACCTGGACAGATCCTGATAACCTACTTTTCTACCCAACTTACCTGGATTCCCGGACAGCCCACACCTATTTGGTCAGGCCCTGGCTTCTGACTTACTATCTCTGTCTCTCCCTAAATCTCAGATTACACTTTATGTAAATGATGTCCTTCTCTTAGCCCCTTTCTAGAAATTAGCCAAGCTGACACCTCTGCTCTTCTAAATTTCCTCTCCAGTCGAGGCTACATGGTCTTACCTTCTAAAGTTCAATTGTCCACCCCTCAGAAGTCTTAGCGCTGGCCTTCAAAGTGTACCATGGGAGAGATGACAAAGTCAGCAAACAAAAGCACTGTGTGCTGGTAAAGGCTGTCTGACCAGCCCCAGCCATTGCCCCAAACTCATGGTCTTGTACCAGGTACCAATTGGGTTCAATTGTTGTTGGGACTAACAATTAGCCCACCCTACAAGGCTATTACCTTATATAGAAAGAATCTGATTCAGTCTCTAGCTGTTCCTTCTACAAAGGAAGAGATTTTATCATTCCTAGGAATAGCTAGTTCTTTGTGTCCATGGATTCCCTTCTTTTCTCCCCTTTCTTGTCCCTTATAAGTAGCAGCATTAGGCCCCACACATGAACCTCTTCTCAAACCTATTACCAAGCCCTTTCAAAGGCTTCACCAGGCTCTCCTTAAAATCCCAGCTTTACATCTCCCTGACCTGACTCGTCCTTTTTCCCTCTATGTAACTGAAAAAGAGAGATTTGCCCTTGGAGTCTTAGGTCATCAAGACTCTTTTGCACCTGTAGCATACTTGTCAAAAAAAAAAATAGATCTAACCATCTAGGGATGAGCATCTTGTATCAGCACCTTAGCAGCCGTTGAACTCCTTATTCTAGAGTCAAAAAAACTAAACTTTGGGTTGCCTATAACTGTCTTCTCTCCTCATAACTTGTCACAGATCCTAACTTATAAAGGCTTACAGACTCTACCTCCCTCCAGGGTTCTTTCTCTTCAGGTAGCTCTAATGGAAGACCCCACACTCACCTTCCAATCATGTTCTTAATATTTCTAATCTTCTTCCTTGACCTAATACTGACCACTCCCTATCTCACTCCTGCACTGAAACTTTAGAGGAACTGTTACCTCATCATTGACACATATAGGAGGGCACATTGCCTCAAGCCATCTATACCTGGTATACAGATGGCCGCTCCTTTTTACATGACAGGGCTAGAAAAGCTGGCTATACCATAGTGTCAGACACTGAGGTGGTGGAGGCACAGGCCCTTCCTACTCACACCACCAATCAACAGGCTGAACTAACAGCCCTTACCCATGCCTTTCAACTGGCACAGGGAAAATCCCTCAACATCTACACAGATTCCAAATATGCTTTTCATATCCTCCTGTCCCACACTGCTATCTGGAAGGAGCGTGGGTTACTTACCACAAAAGGAAGATCAGTACCTAATGCAAACCAAATTATGGCCATGCTAAAGGCCTCCCATCTTCCCACAGCCATTGGGATTGTCCACTGTAGATCCCACCAGATGGATGACTCTATTGTCTCCAAGGGAAACAACTGAGCTGATGAGGCAGCTAGAGCTGCAGCCCTTGGAGGCCTAGATTTGTCTCATCCTCCCCAGGACATTTTTACACTACAACCTACATCTCCCTCTTCTTCACCCCCTGGCAACCACCAAACTCTGTCCTATCGTCACAAACTCTTTCACCCTAACAGCCAAGCATTGTCTTCTTTTGTCATGACCCACCTACAGCCTACTCCTGAGGACTTAAGCTTCTTAAAATCTATCACTACTTCTTGCAAAATCTGTCAGAAGTCTGACTCCAACTCAAGGTATCATGCACCCCTTTTCCTATGCATCAGGCTAGAGGTTCCCTTCCTGGTAATGACTGGCAACTTGATTTTACCCACATGTCAACTGTCAGACATGCCAAGTACCTCCTGGTCCTGGTGGACACCTTCTCAGGGTGGGTAGAGGCATTTCCCACAACTAACAAAAGGGCTCAGGCAGTCTCTGATCTCCTCCGAGAGATCATTCCCCAGTTTGGTGTCCCCACCTCTCTCCAATCAAACAATGGTCCCCAATTTACTTCCCAAGTTTCTCAAATCCTATCTAAGGCCTTAGACATCCCCTGGCATTTTCACATTCCTTACCACCTTCAATCTTCAGGTAAGGTAGAAAGAACTAACCCCTCTTTAAAAACCACTCTTGTTAAGCTGTCACAGAAACTTCCCCTGATTGGGTAAAACTCCTACCTCTGGCACTTTTCAGGTTACGAGCTCTCCCAAAGCAACCTCTCCTCATCTCTCCCTTTGAACTCATGTATGGACGTCCAGTCCTAACTCCTGGTCTTTCACCTAAATGCTCTCCCCTCCCAGACCATCTACTTACCCCATTACTTTGCCACCTCCATTCTCTCCTATGGAACTTTGTGACCACCATCTACCACAGCCGCACACTGTCTCCTATCCACTGCCTGTCAACATTGGAGACCAAGTCCTTCTATCCCTTCCAGGTCATTGGTCTTCACCACTCTCTCCTAAATGGCAGGGCCCTTTTAAGGTAATTCTTGTGACCCCTACAGCTGCTAAACTCAAGGGACTCTCACATTGGGTCCATCTGTCTCACCTCAAACCTTTCATTTGTACAGCTAAAAATGACTCTTCTTCATACACATTGACCCTAACAGGACCGTGTTCTGTGAAGCTCTGGAGGATGTCGAGACCTACCACCTTGTCCCCAGTCCCAGAAAATGAGACTCCACTCTGGCAGTCGAGCTTGACCTCACTGGATTAGACATGGGTTTCTCGTCCTCCCCCTGCTGTTCATTTCTATCCAGGGTAGCCCTTATATCTGGAGATTCAAGGTTCAAGAAACCCCTACAGATAACAAACAGTCTTTCCAAATAGGGTAAGGAAACTGCTCCATAGCTGGATGCCAGGAACCAATCCAAATTGCTATCATCCCTATATCTGTTATCCCATCTAAATATTATGATCACTATACTTGCTTTCTCCTTGACCAGATAAAAGATTATTGTAGAAAATGGCCAGACCAGTATTGGGGGCTGCCCATGTTGGTCTTGTCAGATACATATGCTAGGATCACGTACCAATCATTTCTTCTATCAACAGCGCAAGACACTCTCTTTCTACATATAAGACCCATGGAATTCCAGGTGGGAGACAGAAGTTGTTGATAAGCTCTACCATAAAAATCAGCCTGAGTCCCCAGTAAGTACCATCCATATCCAGAGAAACTATGTCTCAATTGCCCAACCCCTGGATATCAGAAAAGTAGGGAAGATAATCAAACACTCCTCCAAGGTCCTTACCTCTTTGACATCACCCTTTATAAATGGCACTAACCTGCAATTTGTCTTTTGCTTCAGACCTTGACCTCTGCATACCAACTCCTTAATGTCACCAGACCTGGACACTTTAAAGATTGCTGGTTATGTGTACCCGCTGGAACTAACTCACAATTGCCATTTACAGTGTCTCCAGTGATACTGCCAAGTAACCTTACCTCACCCTTTGACAGCTGCCCTAACTCCAAGGTTGCCATGACTCCATACCTTACCTCTATCCCTCTCTTTGGTGTGGCAAACTGTTTTAAGACTTCCAGGACTCATTTTGTAGGAATGCTGAGCTCCCTAGACTGCAATAGAACCATAACCCTCCATATACCATCTCTGCCGCAATGCTCTGCAGTCCAAAACATGTCAATTCTTTGTGGCACTCAGGAATATCATCACCTACTCAGCAGCTGGTCAGGAGTTTGCACATTGGGACTCCTTTTCCCTGAACTGGGAGTAATCTAGGGAAACGAGTCTCTGCCAATCCCAGTTGTAGGTATGACAGCTGCCCAACATAAGAGGGCAGTTCAAGTCGTGCCACTCTTGGTCACTATAGGAATAGCCATAGGTGTTGGTACTGGAGTTGCAGGGATAACGATTTCCGTGGCCCAATATAATACATTCACTTCTCAGTTTCAAAGCGATCTTCAAGAACTTGGGAGGCAGAGGCAGGCAGATTTCTGAGTTCAAGGCCAGCCTGGTCTACACAGGACAGCCCGGGTTATACAGAGAAACCCTGTCTCAAAAATAAATAAATAAATAAATAAATAAGGAATGTCTGAGACTGTGCTTACTATGCAAAACAGACCGTCTCTTTGGCAGCCGTGGTGTTTCAGAACCCACAGAGGCTAGATGTCCTGACAGCTAAAGAAGGTGGTCCTTGCCTGTTC
>NW_022196903.1:43766995-43809716 GCF_008632895.1 Mastomys coucha
AATGTGGCCCTTTTTCCCTAACTTGAACACACTCCAAAATGCTGGCCTGAAAGATCGGTGTGACATTGGAGAGGGTGAATGGGAAGATCTTTAACCTTCCTTTTGAAACAATCCATTGACATGGTTCTAACCATTTCCTTTCCTCTTCCTTTTGGTCTGCTCTCTGGCATCGCTGGATCAGCTTGATGCAAAATACAATCTTTTTTAAGACTCAGAAAATGGTGCCAGGATCGTTTCCACTAAACTGAACTACAAATTGTGTAATTAGAGATGAAACGTCCCGGGAACCTTTAACTTGTGCCTGCGCCTTTATCAACGTGGACCCCTGTGACTGTGTTTTGGGGGTTGTTCTTGTCACTCTTGCTGTTTGTTTGTGGAACCACTCACAGCTTATTCAGTGCCACCAGCAAGGGACATGGCCTCCTTGTTCCAACTAAAAATAGTCACTGGTGTGGTTAAAACCATAGGGAAAATAATCCTTAAAAAGATTTAAGATCTGGAGTTGTAGCTAGCCTTGCCTAGCATACTTGAGACCACACTGGAATAAAAGAATTCAAGACCAAAAAGAAAAAGAAAAAGAAAAAAAAAACCTACATATTTTCCCCTAGTAGAATTGAATAACAACAATAAAGATTGAACTTTTGTTCCTATTTGAATACAAAAGGCATAAAGTTAAGGAGGCAGCAAAGCTTCACCAGGCACTGCTAATGCTTCCACGTGCCCTCTGTATGATAGGAGAGATCAAGAGCAAATTCTGGAGGCAGATGGCAGGGTTTCAAATCCCTGTCCCAGCGCTGAGTGTGGTACTGGGCAAATTACTCTCTGTGGCCATTCTGGGTGGATAACGGCTAGGCTCTGTGTAGCCCTCACAGCCCTGCCAGGATGACCCCACACACACTGCTCTGGCCCCTCCTCATGCCCCTGCTCACTTCTACAGCATCTGAGGAAGCTCTAGTTTGACGAAGTGGTCAAGGAGTCTGTTACTCCTCAAATCAAGCTGCCACTACTGTAGTATGACTGACATTCGAAGCCACCAGGAAGGCAGCAAGGAGCAGAGAGCTCTAGGCTCTCTGCCTAGTTACACGTGAACAGTGTAATTTTAATGTTTTCAGATCCTATTTTTAATGATGATTCTCAAACACTTTACCTCCCTTGTAACCCACCACCCACCAGAGGTAGTGGGAAAGAAAGGAGATGGGAAGTAGGAGAAGTGGATCTGTTTAGAAAGGCTCTTTGGAGCAACTCCCGTTTGTATTGTCTGGAAATCAGCAGTTCAGTTCATAGGTTAGCAACCACAACTCGATCCACTCCAGTTCAGTACAGTCAAGTTCCTAGCAGAGACAGCCAGGCATCAGACTCTGCACAAGTCAGCAGGAGGGACCAGGGCCAACAGGAATGTCAGGACAGGTTCTCAGCTGTGCCTCTCTCAGCAAAGTGAAGATCAGTGAAGACTCGAGGCCAACAAGCAAGCATTCAGCTAACTCTATAAGCAAACCAAGCTCAGCTTCCATCACTGTCTATTGAGTCCTATTTATACCCTCCAAACATCACATTTCCTCCATGGGTCTTCCCTCAGCATACACGTCTGTCCCAGCTGACATCACTCTGCCAATCAGCCTGAGTTCACAGAAACAGGAAGAACCTGCAGCACACCATCAGAAGCCTTTTGGTGCGTTTCTCTCTATGGAGTCCCGACAAATAAAGCTCAACTACGCAATGTAAGGTGGACCAATACACGCAACTTGTTAACAAAGAATCCTTCATCGAGTGTCCTTTCATGTGCTTGCTTTAGCAGAACATGCTTTCACCTGTGTCTGCTTCAGCTAAACATTACTTCACGAGCCTGCCTTAGCCTCTCACCTGTGTCCACTTCAGGAAAACACTCCTTCACATGTTTGCCCCAGCAAAACACCATCCAACACAATTGACTTTCCAAAGAACCGTTAAGTTTCCACTTCAAAATGGAGCTGGCTTTCACGGTGTTCTTTGACTTTCTTGCCGGCGCGTTACTTTCACCGGATTCCTCAATGTTAGATGTGCATTCCCTCTCCCCCATGAGTCCTCTTCCTTGCACCATGTTCTTCTTACTCCTTCATTCTCTTGCCTGTCTTCTGCATCCTTCCACCCCACCATTCTGTTTCTGAGTGTCTATGTGAAAGAGCTGCTGTTGAATGCAGTACCTTTAAGTTACATAAGGGATGTGTGGGGCAGTCTAAGGCTCTATGCATGCTGCTGTGTAGACCATGTCGCGATAACCTTCACCATTGCCCCCTCTTACCCCTCTCTCACTCTTTGGTTCCTCTCTTCCCAACTCTCCCCACTCCTGTCCCGCCCCTGCCCCCTCCTACTCCCACACCTGTAACCCCATGGTTTTTGTTGTCATTGTTCAGGTAGCCACCGCTGCTGTGAGTCTGCTTTTGTGAAGGTCCTGCCAGTGTTTCACAGCACCCTCTCCACCCTCTGGCTCTTACAGTCTTCCCACTCCTTTCTGAAATGCTCCCTGAGCCTTGGAGAGGGTGACATAGCTGTCCTGCTTAGAGCTAAGGCCTGAACTTATTCTCAGCACTTTGACAGTTATAAGAGTCTACATTGATGCTTGCCCTCTGCAAAAAAGCTTCTCTGACCCCTGCTGAAAGCTGCACTAGTCTACAGATAGAAACAGAAATGTTTAGAAAGTGGTTTGCCGGCATGTTCATTTAGCAAAACATCAGTGGTATCTTCTCCCTTAGGTTCTGTGACCTTCCCAGCCATAGGCTTTTTTGGCCAGGTGGACAGCATCAGGATATATTCCCTCAAATTGAATTGGGATGCAATTGGTTAACCCTCGAACATTCTTGATCCTATTGCTCCAGTGGGTCCATCCCAGTTAGGAAACCATTGATGACTTTTCCCTTCCAGGAACCTGCATAGCTCCTTCTGACTAGCCAATAAGGAAGACACTTCCACATCAATTTCTGCTTGGTTTTCCCACCAGGAGCCCTGTGGTGTGCAGTCTTAGGTTTCACTGTCCCTGTGATGGACACACCCTCACATAAAACAGAACATCTGACTAATGCTACCTACTAAGTGAAGTCTAGGTCAGTTAAAGTCCAAGCTGAGAGTGGTGCTAATACTGCCTTTCTGTCATCTCACACTTGGGAAGTGGAAGCAGGTAGTCAGGGGTTCAAGGCCAGCCTCAACTACTGAGTGACCTGGGAGAGACGTTCTTAAGCAGAACTTGAGAGGCATGAAATGTCCATCACTCATGTTTCTTCCATTGGAATTGGTTCCCAGGCCTCTCTTCTCTCTTGCTCAGCCCCTTTCAGCTGCCACAACAGCTGCATCTCTGCCATAACAGCATAAGTGAAAGACAAGACTTTCTTTTTTTTTTCCTTTTCTTTGTCATATTCTTTAAAATTTATAAAACATTATAACAATAAAGATGAGTATCATAAAAGTTGTTTGATATAAAACAACAATCAATTTAACAGTCTTATGTAGATGCTCGAAAGACAAGACTTTCAAACCTGGCTTTTCTCTGCTTCCTCTCCCCTTCCTGTATGTGCAAGAGGGAGTTTGGTTTAGTTTTGTTTTCTAGGTGTCTCCTTAGCCCAGAACAAGTCAGCAGCTATGGCCATGAGCCAGATCCAGATAGCTGTATATTTAGCACAGCCTGCAAAGAGAGGCTTTCACTTAATTATCTGGTTGAAAAACACCCAAACCATTAAAAATCCCGTGTGACACAGGGACATTCTATAGAGTACAACTTCAGTGTCCGTACATGTGGCACTGTCACTGGGCCCAGGCATGGCCACTCATTTTCATGCCATCAGTGGCAGCTTGTCCTTAGCAGCTGAGCAGTGGAGTAATTATGATGGAGAACACACTGGCCACAAGGCCAAGACATTTACTATCTGGTTTGTACAGAAAAACATCTCCACAATCCCTGAGCTAACTTGCATGGCCCTCAATATCCAGTCCACTTTAATGTTAGTGTCTGTGTGGCACAGTTACCTGTGCATAACCGGTGCTTTTCATTTTACTCATGCCTACACTGGGTCTCAAGTACTAGAACAACAATGCAGAGAAATTTGAATTCTCACAAGAAAGACTGTGCACTGACTTTAGCTCAGTAATTTCAGAGAAAGTCCTGCTTACTCATTACCTTTCTCTCCTTTCCTTTTCCTTTCTTTTCTCTTCTTTCCCTTTCTTTTCTTTTCTTCCAGTACATGGGGTTGAACCCAGGGCCTCACGCATTTTCAGTACAGAGCATTGAACTCAGGCATCAAGCATTCTAGGCAAGTGTTCTACCACTGACTGCAAACCCCAGCCCTACCTGTGCCCTCATGGCTTCAAGATGGCTGCTACCAACCCTTAAATCATTTCCTAATGTGAGCACCTTCAAAGACAAAAAGCTGTCTGCAGCGTGGGGAAAGAACTTGACATAGTACATAGTCATGTGCTCTTTAGTGATGTTTGGGCCAATGGCAGACTGCACATATAAGGTAATCCCATTGGATCATGGAGCTGGGATAAGGGTGTACCTGAGTGGTTGAGCTAGCATGTGCAAGGCCCGGACTCAGTTTGATTCCCAGCATAATAAAAAATGTTTCGATACTGTCATGACATCACAATTATGCACATCATTCCGACTCTGGTGTGGGCATGCCAACAGTACTGTACACAGTATTCATGCACACGGTACATGATAGTTAATAATTGAAGGCCACTTACCAGTTCACACGTTTATAATACTATAGAGTTTATTGTTTGCCATGTCCTGCAAGGCTGGGCTCTGGAAACCTGACTGGGACAATGCAGGATTGAAGAAAAATAACAGATGCTAGAGAGACAATAGACACACAGAGAAAATCTGGGGTTGGGTGAGCTGTGCTGGCTCTGATAGAGGGTACCAGAAAATTCAGCAGCACATTTTGTAAAGAACAAGATGTTGGCTAGTCTCAGTAGGAGTCCTCTGTAGGAGGAGGAAGAGAGGAGGAAGCTGTGGTTGATAGTTTCTACATACACTGGTTTTAGCTAAAGGACCATCCAGCTGCAACACTTATACAGACAGAGGAAGGCATTCCCATCTTCCTGAGCCTCACAGAAAGTGGTAGGGAAGGCTCTGCCACTCCCATGGGGCCAAGGCATTAAAGTCCTTGACATGGCCAAGGACTTCATTGGCTCCCCACATTTTTGTTGTTGTTGTTGATGATTTGAGGCAGAGTCTTACTATTAGCTCTGGCTAACCTGGAACTCACTATTTAGACCAAGTTTGATCTTAGAAAACAATCTTTGAGGCAAATCTCGTGCCTATAGTCCTGACACTTAGGAGTTAAGTCATGTGGCTTGCAGTCTGGGCTACAGTATAAGAACCTGTCTCAAGAGAGAGAGACAGACACAGAGACAGAGACAGAAAGGTGGAGGAGGAGAAAGAGAGAGGGGAGGGAAGAGAATGAGAAGAAGAAAAGAAAGAGAAGGAAAGGAAAGAAAAAAGAAAAAAGCATCATTGATCTTTGCCTGATGGTGCAATTCCAATTCCAAGAGGCAGGTGGATTGCCACAAGTTCAAGTCCAGCTTGGACCTCATAATGAGTTCCAGACACACAGCAAGATACTGCCTTTAAAAACACAAAGAAATTATAAAGAACAAAGGAAATGCAGCAGTTTGAACTGCTTTTGGAGATAGAAACAGTCGATAGACGAATTCCAACTTTTCCTATGAATAAATAACTCATTTTAAAATAGAATAAAATAACTTTTTCAAATAATTTCAAGTGATTTTCAAACCACGAAGCACACAGGAAAGCTCAGGGGCTTCTATAAACCCCACTTGGCCTTTGCTGGTGACATCTGGTGTTCCATGGTCAGGACTTCAGATGGACAGACTTCAGTGGCACAAGCTCATAGTTGGACAGCATTGCATGGACCTTGCATAGTCAAAGGTCTTCCAAGCATAGGCTTGTCAAGATCACCAGAGTTACACAAGTAATCACAGTGAAGTATAGCAATGATTTATGGCCAAAGTACACAGAGAGCATAAAAGAAAGGCAGGGGCGCGTACACACAGGTTCCAGCGAGTCCCAGAGCCAGAGCTGGGCATGTGACCCTAGCTCTCATGAGTCAGAGCCCATGAGATGCACCAACAGACAGCTCCTTTCATGCTCCTCACTCACATGCTCCATGGCCTATTTATGAACCTGTGTAGACCAGCCTCAGTATGCAAATACAGACTGGCAAGGAAAGCAGTGTGAATGCTAAGACTAAAAGTCTCGGAATCCCAGCTCCATAATAACAGAGTTTTGATTTAATGTGTTTTATACATGGCTCAAAAAATATGCTGCTGGGGCTGTAGCTAAGTATATTTCCACCTGTGACTTTGGTGCACCCCCCCCCACTGCCACCTTAAAGACCCAGATGTGACTACTCAACCCATACAGTGCCCCTGCACTGGAACCTGGATGCAATGGGGACCATCAGGAGCAGTGATGCACATTCAGAGAGCAAAGAAAACGTTAGTTTTCAAAAAAGCAATTATCTTGACCAGTCAAATACATAGCCCTGACTTTGTGCTCTCTGATCAGAAGACGGTGAAGGAATATGTGCAAATGGTTGAATTTAAGCTTTGATTCCTGCTCTTGACTCTTAGTTTATACAAACTTCTCCCAGAAATTCAAGTATTGGGATGGACACACTGTTTCAGTCAGGCAGTGATGATATAGGTAGCATTTTTTATAGAAAGGTATGAGTAAGCTAAATAAAAACAGGCACATGCTGTGATTAGCATGGGATCAGCCCAGCCCTATCTTCTGTCTAGTTGTCTCCATTAGGCCATTCACAAAGGTTTCTCTTCAAAAACATAAACCAGCATACAGAAGACATACCTGCTGGCACTGTGATAAATCTCATATTTGGTAAATGATAAGGGAGGGGACTACCCTTCATGAATCTACAACTACACGGTTCACATGTATTGGACATCTTTCACTTTATCAAGAATTTCCAAAAGCTGCTACATAAAATCTTGGACCAATAGGAATACTCAAATACTCACAGAAGATGACTAAAGACTAGCTGGATAGTCTGGATTTTCGGATGAACTCATTTAGTTATCAGGATAAACCTGGAACACATTGTATACATGGATGCATGCGCAGCCCATCTCACAGGTGAAAAAACTGAGGCACAGAAGTTTCTACCTTGCCCAAGATCATAGATAGTGTCAGTGAGAAACAGAAGCAAGTATAAGATCCTCCAGTCTCAGAAGATCACTCCTCGAGTGGGGGTGGAATGGAGATGCTTGTTAAATGGTCTGGCTATGTTTCAAAATGAACAGTAAATCCAAAGATAAGCTTCAGAAAGCTATGGATCCTTGTTTTGATCAGGCACACGTGGCTGATGAGGACGGGGCTGATAGAAGCCAAGTGAACAAAGCCCACGCTGACTTCCTGATGTATCTGAGTTACAGACATAAGATACGCTCTGGTTCTGAGCTTACAGGGTCATAGCATTTTAGGAAGGAATGTCAAGGGCTCAAAACCAAGGGGTTAATAGCCAGGTAGGCAGGCACATGTGCTAGCTTTCCAGGGTTGGTCACGGTCTACCCCTGTACCAACTAGCTGACCACAGTGTCTTGTCCAAAGAGTCTCAGGCTAAAAATTAAGGCTATTTGAGACAATGCTGTGCACGCCTAAGGCTTCTGTACTCACTGTGGCCTCCACACAATCTAAAAGCTCGTTGATGTGGCTTTCAAAAATTCCCCTTTACCCCTTGAGTAATTTGATTTTGGATTAATAAATACATCTTCATTTTGTTACAAACCATATTTGTTTCATATTAGACCCTGATCGAATCTTAAAATGTTAAAAAGAAATGCATTACCATTTTAAGAAACATACTAAACATTAAGTATAAGAGCTGTCACAGGAAGCCCTTCTAAAGCTCTGGGATGTTGATAAAAGTATTCTATTTGTTTCTTCTCGATGAACCAGTGGGTCCACCTTTAAGAACTTAGCCATGGGTGAGTTGTGATCACTACAGTTAATAGTTCTTGCAGTGAGTCTACAGTCGCAAAGAACAAACAAGGCCCTATGGAAGCCAAGGTCCCAGCTGCTCACAATCAATCCTCTCTCCTCCAGGCAAGGAGTTTGGGGATGTTCTCAAACTTCACTCCAAAGGGCCATTTCTTGGAATGACGGTGAACCTGTCAGGGAAAAAGATGCTATAAACACACACACACACACACACACACACACACACACACACACACTCACGTACATCCACATAAACTCTTAACACAGGCACATACATTCACACACATAGCCACTCACATGCATGCACACACAAACATGCGTGCATGCACATACTCACACTCACGCACAATCACATGTACATGAACACATGCACATACACTCATGCATGCTTGCGCGTGCACACACACACACATACACACACACACACACACACAGAGATCAGACTAGAATTTCCATCTGTGGAGAAGGAGTGGAAAGGAAGAGAAATGAGGTAGCATGGATGTTTTCCAGATGAAATCTGACAGGATCCGAGGTGCAGGGGCGATGCAGGGCCCCAGTTCCCACTCTGCTCAGAAGTCTTTGCTCTGCAGCACCACCTGGATTCAGTCCACAGAGCCATGCACACTCTAGTCACGTGGATTTCTTTGCCCTCCATGTCCATACTTAGCCCAAACACAAAAACCTCGAGCAAAGTGCTGTCCTATTTTCAAACTGGGAAGGGTTACTGGGAAGAGTCAGGTAGCTCTAAAGACCTGGCAGATTTATGTGCACAAGATTATTAAAAAGAAGTAAATACATATAAAAGGCCATTACTGTCCCAACCCAGTAAACTAAAACATGTGGAAAATGGAGGGCAGGGTGGAACACTTCCTCAATGTGGCCTTTTATAGAAACAGACCTGCTATACTAAGAAAGGGTTGATATTCTGTATGTGAACTAAAGTATACTTCATTATACTTTGTAAGCATCACCTTAAATGTTTTTCAGAGTCCCCTATATATGCTGAACTCAAGACAATCTTGCTTATTTTTATGGTCACAAAAAGTGAATATGTTATATAAAACAGATCCTTCTTCTTGTTGACAGTCTCCCAGATGTAATCAGGTGAGGGTGATGTCCCAGGTTCTATATCTTGCCTTTTGTCACATACACATTTTCATTTTGCAGAGTGTGTGCCTAGCTTACAGGAAGTCCTGGTGTGACCTTCAGCACTGAGTAAAACCTGACAAAGGTAGCGAACATTTCACCACTAGATACATAGTGAGTTCAAGACCAGCCTAGGATACATGAGACCTTGTGTTAAATGAGTAAATCATATCATCTCTATAATTTATTGAACAAAAAAAATAAATGCTATTGATATATACAATAAACCAATGAAGGAAAGTCATGTGTGTAGTACTCCTGTCCCAAATGTACCTAAATATTAGCATTGTGCCACTCCAAAGTGAGACACGTTCTACAAAAGCTAGTCTTTACCAATGGTGATGTCATGAAACACAACAAGCTCAGTAATTTCCAAGTTAATGGGATAAACATGACATTAAGTACAATCATAACCCTGGATAGGATTCTGACAGGGATAAAGGTAGGGGGAAATTGCTCAATCTGTTATTGAGATGATTGGCAATACCAGATCACTCTATTGATGTTGCAGTCCCCAATTTTACCAATTGCACTGTGCTAACTTGGAGAACACCAACTTCAGGAACAGCAGCTGAAGATAGGGCAAAGGAGAATACTGTCTGCAACTCACATTTCGTTAAAAATGGTGTATGTGTGGGTATGTGCATGCGTGTTTGTGCATGTAAGTTAGATGTGCAAATATGATGAGATATTAAAATTGGTTGAGTCTGAGTAAAGGTCACATGAGTTCTTTGACTCTTCTGTGTGTTTGAAGTTATTTCATAACAAAGTATGAAACTGTTGAAGTTGTAGACTGGGCCCTGCACTTGCAGAGCCCCTTGCCTGAGAGACTGTTACCAGCTGACACTGAAACATTATCTTGAGCAAGACACTAATGACTAGTTAAGATCAAAAGCTTTACGACTGAGTTTTGCAAGATTCATTTCCACTTTGAAGAGTCCTGGAGACAGGCAGTCCAGTGTGGGAGAGGCCATTAAACTAATTGTGTGTGATGGGAACTTGGCTCCTGCTACCTCTTTTTAAATATCTACTCCAGAGAAGGAAAAGCACCAGATGTGCCTGAAAACATCTGTTGGTGACACTCGTTCCACAAGCACTGAGCTGGCTTCTCTTGTGAGTGGGTCACACTCAAGACAGGGAACTGCATTCCCCCTGGGCTTAGCATCTCTCTCCCACAGTCCCTGTCACCAGCCAACCTACTTTCTGTTTCTGTGGAGTTGTCTACCCTGGGTATTGATACAAATGGAATTATGGGATGGTCCCATAAATTTTCTCTCACTTGGCACAATGTGTTTTGAGATTCATTACACTGTAACATGTTATTAATATTTTATTCTTTAACATTATTTTGCTTGGGACTAGGATTGGAGCTCAGTTGGCACAGTGCTTACCTAGTGTACAGGCAGCCCTAAGTTCAATCCCTCAGCACCAGAGAGAACTGGATATGGTGGCACAAGCCTATAATTCCAGTATTTGAAAAATAGAGGAAGGAGGATCAGAAGTTCTCCTCCCATACCTAATCTCCATGACCACACTCCTGTCATCCGGGTATGCTGGGCACATGCCTGGAATCTAGGTAATTGGCAGGCTAAAGCAAAAAGTCTGGGAGCTTCAGGTCAGCCTAGGCTATCTGAAGGAAACCCTGTCAAAGAAAGAAGGGATGAGAAATAGTGTTCTCAAAAAAGGACACAGGTTCCTGATAGTCCAGCAGGTAAAGGTGCTTGCCACCAAACCTGCCAACCTGAGTCAGTCCCTGAAACCACTACACATGCACTGCAACACACAGACAAATGCACACCTGCACGCACACATGCACACATACACACTCAATTCACACACATACCATGTAAGTAAAATATAATAATGAGCAGTCAAGCCAGCCGTGGCAAGAACCTTGTGAAAGGACATGTTTACCTGTGAGTTCTTTTTCTCCTTTTTTGAAGATACAGGAAAAATATGTTGGGAGAGAGTAGGCTCAAAGCTCAATGAACCTTAGAAACAAGGGCTTTAATGACTCATTCATGCAGAGAGCCACTGGGCAGGAGAAAGTTGAGAACTGGGCACAACAGACGCCTCTTAGTCATTTTCTAGAGCCTAAATCTGAAAATCGTGACTCTGCTCATGACACCCGCAAAAGCCCACACTAGGGCCCAATGGTCACGTGGGCTGCCTCTCTCTTGGAGCTGATCCCCTTACCTAGAGTTTGTTCTTACCTTCCCACACTGCACAAGTCAATGCTTAGTTTCAATGAGTCTGCCACATTTGGGGGTATTATCCCAAATATTCCCACTGCCCACCTTTATGATTTTTTTCTAAGCCTTCTGCTGGATAACTGTGGTGCAGGGTAACGGTCCCCAGAGAGGTTTAATCTTAACCCACAGGACTTACAAGTCTGTGACATGGCAAATACCTAAAGAGGGGAATGAAGTTTTGCATCAAAAGTGACTGATCACTGACCTGGTGGCAGGAAATGGTTCAGGAACATCCAGGTGGGTCCCATGAAATAACAAGGGACCTGTAAGTCACACGGGATAGGGGATGGGGCAAGGGAATCAATGTCAGAGGACTGAAATGTGAGAAAGACTCTACTACCATTGATGGAGCCAGAGAGGAAAGGAGGCACAAGCCAGGAAGTGTAAGAAGCTAGAGACTAGAGAAGAGGCGAGGAAGTGGGTTTCTTCCTCACTGGAGCATGCTGACACTGGTTTTGACCCAGTTGAGACTCATTTCAGACTTCTGGCCACCAGGACAGTGAGTTAAAAAAATTTTATTCTTTTAAGTCTCTGAGTTCTAGTAATTTATTAAAGGAAACTAAAGAGTGGCTATTTATGAGTTAGAGATCTATGGGCTAAAGAGATGGGTCAAGCAGTTAGGAGTACTTGCCACCTGGTGGCTCACAAGCATCTATGATCATCCAGGGGATCTGATACCCTCTTCTGGCCTTCATAGGTACCAGGCATATGTGTGTTGTACAGACATATAAGTAGGCAAAACACTACACATTAACAAAAAAAAAAATTGTAAGGGCTAATAGACTAGATCTTAACTGGTTTTGTGATCTCATTAAAAAAACCCCAGTTTGGATTGAATAATTTCTAAAATTACAAAAGAAAAATGTTGATCGAAGGAATCGCTTGGGATGAAGCTGAAGTAGCAGAGGGCTTGCCGAGCACCTCAAGCCCTAGCTTAACTCCTCAGAATCACATAGGTGTGGTGGCACACACCTGCTATCTCAGCATTTAGGCGGTATAGCCAAGAGGATCAGAGTTTGTTCATCTTCCGCTGTACAGTAAGTTACAGGCCAGTACAGTCAGTACTAGACCCAAGACCCGGCTGTGACTCCCGGCTGCGGCTGTGCCCTGTCACTTTGCATATCCCTTTGGGTGGCTGCTTCAGTCACCACATCCCAGGCACAGCTTCCAAAGCCACAGCAGTGGCCGCCTGAAGGAGAGTCAATAAGAGGTGCTGGAAGGCTGGTAGGGCTGTGTCTGTAACGGGGAATGCTGCCTGCCTCCCTCATCAATGTCCGAGCAGAGCAAAGGCGACTCCTCATAACCCAGATGCTTCCTTCCCTTCAGTGGATTATTCTAAATTAGTTTACAAGGTAAAAATAAGGTGTGGACATTCCATCTCCTCAATATCCTTGACCCTGAGTACCACCTGTTGGCAATTTCTGATTGACAAGAGCAGGTTATCCCATGTACAGCTCTTTGGAACCATAAACTTCCTTTTAAAATGATACATGTATGAGCGACTTACCTTCGTGAGTGTTCGTGTACCACAAGCCTGGTGCCTGAGGAGGTCAGAAGAAGGTGTCAGATCACTCGAACTGGAGTTACAAATGGTTGTAAGCCACCATGTAGGCCCTCTGGAAGAGGAGGACAAGGAGCAGGAAGAGGAGGAGAAGGAAAAGTGGGGAAGAGGAGGAAGAAGGAAGAGGAGGAGGGTGCGATGAGGAGGAAGAGATATGGAGGAGATAAGAAAAGGAAGAAGGGGAAGAAGAGGAGGAGGAGATGATAGTGATGATGGTGAAGATGGTGAAGATGATGATGATGAAGTTCCCATTTCTTGTTTACCTCCAGCACCTGATTCCTGCCTAGTGGCTGCCAATTCTGCGGATGGGGCAAGGAAGGCACAAAGTAAAAGACAATTTAATTGTTGTGACTTCCTAAACAAAACTAAGACTTATCGCGAAAGAGCGTAATGCCCAGTTTACTTAAAGACAAAGATCACTTATCTAACCAAAAATGCAAGCCAGAACTATGTCTTCAGCCAAGGGCACTAACACCTCAAGTGTTACCAGGCAGTTTGCCCAAAGTTGAAAACTTGTTGGTTGTTGTCGTTTTGGTTTTTACATTTATTTGGGGATTGGACATAAGGGCCACATAATGCCACAACTCTTGTGTGAAGACCGGAGGACAGCCTGCAAAAGTTAGTGTCTTCCTTCCACCACACAGGTTGAACTTAGATCTTCAAGCTCGACGGTCAGTGTCTTCACCACTGAACAATCTTCCCAGCACAAGAGCTTGCTTTTTCTGATTTTTTGCTTTTGTTTTTGAGGTCAGAGACTCACTGTGTAGCCTCAGCTTCCCTAGAACTTGCTATGTAGGACCAGGCTGGCCTTGAATTTAGAGAAATCCAGATGCCTCTGCCTCCCTAGTGCTGGGATTGGAGGAGTTCACCTCCGTGCTTACTGTTCTTTTTTTCTTTTTCCAAAGATTTACTTATTTTAGTACACACCACCAGAAGAGGGCGTCAGATCCCATTACAGATGGTTGTGAGCCACCATGTGGTTACTGGGAATAGAATTTGGGACCTCTGGAAGAGTTGTCAGTGTTCTTAACCAATGAGCCATCTCTCCAGCCCCTTAGTGTTCATCTTTAATTGAAATGTTACATGTATGTAAAAAGCAGATAGCTCTCTATATTGTTTACATTACACAAAAGCAAGTTCTTTCCGCCTTTCACTTTCTCCTCTGTATTGGAGACTTTGGCTTTTTTGTGGTTGTACAGAAGCCTCCAGTTCTGCTCCATGGGGTTTTCCCCCCTCATGAACTCTATTCCCTGAATTACAATGGACTGTAAGTCACCGTGTGCCACAACCAAGCCTTTTGCCCAGAAAACAGTCATAACGATGTCCCCTGACTGTGAGAGGGTCACAGGGCCACACTTCTACAGTTTACAACCAGAAACGACATCTATGTTCCAGAGACGGGTGTCTTACACACACAAGTGTGCTTTCCACAAGTCTCCAGAGACGGGTGGTCTTACACACACACACACACACACACACACACACACACGTGTGCTTTCCACAAGTCGCCTGAAGTTACTTTGAGCAACTACTTTAGATGCAGTTTGTTCTGAGCATTCTATAGGGCCAAGTGATATGTCATAAACCTTAGCGTTGGGGTACATTTCTCCTCTGCTTGAAGCCTGTGGGCTGTACCGACCTAGCATGCAATGTTTGTATGCATGGGTGCACAGCACAGCGGCATTGACTGAAACAACACCTCGGATCTGTCCGCTCTGGGGGAAGAGAATGCTAGCTGAGGTTCAGGCTGTCCAGGTTCTGGAAAGATGCTTCCAGTGTGAGCGCTGAAGTGACACAAAAGAGAAACCACAAAGTCCACCAACGACCAGGTTTCATTTGGTGAAGAATGTCAGAACACGGGAATGTTAGAAAGCTCCCTTTAAGCTAGGAAAGATGGAGGGGGAGGAAGAAAAGAGGGGGAGGAGCAAATGTGGGATCACAAAATGAAAACACCACACATCCGAAGTCAATAAATAGATGCCAGGGGCGAGTGAGTCATGAGCACGAGTTGTTAAGAGGCGAAATTCGGGAGATCAAGCCACACTGCTTAAAATATCACATGATCTCCCTCTGGCCCCGTATTTCATAAAACAGAGTGGATCTCAGGAGGCCAACACTGTGACTCCTGGTGGATGGGACTGGGAAGTAGGAGCCAAGCCCTGACTGACTGCGGGCGCTCGGAGCCAGCATGGAAAGTCTCTGCAGGGTCCTGGGATTTCTGCTTCTGGCTGCAGGACTGCCTCTCCAGGCGGCCAAGCGTGAGTCCCGTCCTCTCTGGGCGCTTACACTCGTTGATCCAAATGATGGGCTGCGCCCCTCGAGTGGAGTTCGGGGGTCCGCAGACAGGGTCTCTATTCTGAATGCTGGGACTGTGTTCTTTGCTTAGGACTCGTGGAGAGCAAAAGCCACGAGGCCACTGGAAGCTTTTTCCGCTCTGGTCAGATTGTGGTTGGAAGGGGAGGACAGCCTGGTACCCCAAGAAAAAGCAGGTCTCCCAAACCACCCTTATCTGCTTCCCGCTCACAGGGCGGAGCTCTTAAAGGACGCTCTGGCTAACTTTGCGGAACTCCCCTACCCCACCCCACGCTCTGCGCGCTGCAGGGCGAACTGCGGCTTTAGTGGAGTTACTGAGGACGAACCCAGCCGTCCTGGGAGGGCTCTACTGCAGGAAGCTCTTACCGCTTCCTAGTAAGTAAGTGGCAGCTGCGTCTTCCAGAGTTGGGCGTACTGGTCCAGCATCCTTGTGCGCAGCCGGGGTGGAGTCGTGCTCCAGCACGCCCACTTGTCCCGGCCCGTGTGTAGCTGACCGGTCCTTAGCAGAGATAGTGAGCAGGGGGAAGAGAAGAGTCACTCCACCTCACTTCCAGGGGCCGGAGACCAGCCGGGACCAGAACTTTCCCTGACCCCGAATGTAGCTGACTGCCGGGTGGGAGGAGAGGAAACCTCATCTCCCTGCCTTCTCTTATGCAAGGCAGGTCCTCTCTTAGGTCGTCCGGGCTGGGGTGGATCCCAGGCCAGGCGGAGTGGAACCGCTGTGGTCCCTGCACCCGAGGATTGCCAGGCAAGAAGGCAAGCAGCCCAGCCCCATCACAACCGATCCCCGAGCCAAGGATGCTCAAAGCCAGTGATACCCAGACTTGGAGCGCCCGCCGGGGACTACTCTAGATTTGGACTTTAAACCCAGAAACAGCAGCCAGCGGGGTGACAAATGGAATGGCCCACAGATGGTTGTGAGCCACCATGTGGTTGCTGGGAATAGAACTCGGGACTAAGTGTGGTGCCTTCACAGAGCGAGGGGATTCTGACCTTGGAATTATCCAGTTTCCCCCCAGATGAGAAACCCGGCCACAGAGAGAGGGCCAGGAGTTCGCCCAGGTCACACTAAGAGCAGGCGGATAGGGAAACATGCCATCTCTCCCACTGTCCTTCCTGCCAGGGTTTGGGAGAGGACAGAATTGAGTTCGTGCCAGCTGCTAGGCTGGGCCATGAGCGGGTTAGCTTCAATAAACTTCCTTTTCCTCGTTTGCAAAAGTGGGCTATAGAGTCTTGAGAGATCAGCTAGCTAGGGTACGTGGCCAGAACGCACATTCAGTGGCATTTTTTAAGGACAGAGCTACACACCTCTGCTCCTCCTCTCCCACCCCACCCCACTCTGTACCTCCTGCCGACAAGTTATAATAACCTAGAGGAATAAGAATAGGAAAAGCAAGCAAAGTCCTTTCACCCACGATTTGAGGGTCAGTAAAACAGTAGCCAAAGCCAGGATAAATGGCTCATGTCTTCAATCCTAGCCCTCAGGAGACAGCGGTAGGTGGATCTCTGTGAGTCCGAGGCCAGCTTAGTCTACATAGTGAATTCTAGGACAGTTTGAGCTACACAGTGAGACCCTGACTTGAAAAAGCCCAACCAACCACACACACCCCCAAAAAGAAAGAAAAAACACACAACCCAACCAGTAGATAGAACTTGAAGGGGGTGGGCTTTTAATCGAAGTCTCAAAGCTCCAGGCACTCTTATACTGGACTAAACATTCCACACAAGGAGCAAGCCCTGTAGGGCTTAGCAGTCCTGACTGGAGTGTATTGAGGAGGCTGGCAGAGCGCTGGCAGAGCAGGCAGTGAGCAGCCTGAGCATCAGGGGCCGGAGTGAAGAGAAGGCAACCAACTGCACAGTTACTGCCGCTCCGCCCCCCGCGCCCCATTTTCCTGTTATAGTTTGGCTTGTGGCTTGTAAGTTGAACTTCTGTGTTTTAGGATAATGGTGCACCTATGTGAAATTGAAAGAAATAATTCAGACAGATTCCAATACAACCTTTTCCCGTGCCCTTTTACAGCCAAATACCCTCCTCTACCCAACTCCAGTCCCTGGCCACTAGGAGTCTGGCCATTTCAATAATCTTATTATTTCCAGAATGTCACCCAATGGAATTTTGCAGTATGAACTTTAGACACTGGCTTGGGTTTCTCCTCAGTATGACTCCCTGGAGATCTATTAACACTGCTGTACCAAATAAGTTGTTCCTTTTTCTTTCTGAGTAGTAGTCCTTGGGCATAAAGTGCCACTTTAACTGCTCACCCACTGAAGGACATGAGAGTTATTCCAAGTCAAGATTCCGTGGCTTCTCATGTCCATCTCCCTGGGATTTGTACTAAAGAGTACAATTTGGACACATTATATAGTGCTTAGTTGTACGTCGAGTCCTTGTAGAATTTAGCAGGGTGGCTGTACCTTCTCAGGTTTCTGCCAGTAGTGTGTGGTAGCCCAGTTGGTGGTAGTGGCCCTATAGGTCTGCAGGAGGGTTCGCCAATGATCCTCTCATGTCTTTTCCCATTTTCAAATTGGAATTGTGCCGGGTGGTGGTGGCGCACACCTTTAATCCCAGCACTTGGGAGGCAAAGGCAGGCGGATTTCTGAGTTCAAGGCCAGCCTGGTCTACAAGAGTGAGTTCCAGGACAGCCAAGGCTATACAGAGAAACCCTGTCTCAAGGAAAACAAAACAAACAAACCAACCAAATTGGAATTGCTTTTCATTATCGGTGGATAATATCCTTTACTTCTTTTTACTGGATGCCACAGGGCAGAAGTTTCTTACTTGAGTAAGGTCTCATACACCAGTTTTTTCTTTTATGGATTATGCTTTTGGTGTTCATCTAAGAAGTTTTGCCTAGTCCTAAATTCTGATATTTTCATCTCTGCTTGCTGCTTTTTAAAAATGTATCTTTTCTTTATTGGGTTATTTTTCATTTTTAAACCATTTATTGTGGGGCGGTGCCTGCAGAGGCCACAAGAGGGCGCCAGATCTCCTGGAGCGGGAGCGTTTGCGAGCTCCCTGACAAGGCTGCTAAAATTCAATACTAGAGTATTTTGCGAGTGTTTCTGGCACTTTTAACCACTGAGTCATCTCTCCAGCTCCTCTGTTGAACGAGTTTGTGTCTCGTGTGAACTCTGCCAGGGCAGATTGAACGGGTCTGCTCTTGGCTGACCGTCTGTCCCTGTCCCCGCCGCCCCACCCCGCCCCCGTTGCTCCCTGTATTTTTCTTTCACTTTTGAACTTTAGGAGCAGAGGAGAAATCTGTGCGGTTTTGTCGCTGTTGTTTTTGGCTTTCTGGTGGTGCTGAAGTTCAAACTCTTGCAGGCCACTGTACCACTGGGTCACACCCCCGCCTGATCTTTGCTCTGATTCCGTCTACCTCAGAATCTGTGGGCAAAGACTCTGAAACAGTGAGAAGAGATTGTTCTGGGCGTGAGAGGATCAGCTTTTGCATTGGATTGAAGATGATCCTGGCCAATCCCATCTCTCTAGACCTAGATGTGTTCTAAAGTTAGTTTGAATGGAAGCAGCTTATTTCTTCCCACATGCCTCCTAAGTGAACTTCCAGTCACAAGCATCTGTTGATAAACCGTGTGCCCATTCCTCAGTTAATGGATGTTCTAGGTAGGAGCAGTTCTGAGACTTATTTGGGGTTTGTCTGATTTGAAGGCCTGAGATCACACAGTCTGTTTATGACATGACTCCTAGTTTAGTCCTACTTGTGTTGCTTGCCTGGTTAATGGGTGCATTGCCTGCCTGGCACAAGTCCGAATTCTGAATGCAGCCAGCACCTAAAAAAATAAAAATAAATAAATAAAAGAGTGGCATACACAATAACAGGACCTCCACAGTCTCAGGGCAAAGAAGGAAGAGATGGGTAGATAAAATCGATAGGAGATCCATCATCATGGATGGAGGAAAGACAAGGAAAGATGAGATGGATGGTAGGCTCAAATGCAGAACGTCTGTCATTGCAGAACGTCTGTCATTGCGTCATACATACATTACCTCAGTACCTCACATAAAAGAGATTTTCAGATTTGATTTATAGATGCACAACCAACTATGTGCTACCTACAAAAAAACAGCCCTCACATTAAATAAGAATATATGCAGGCTAGAAGTAAAATAATGGGAGATTAGGGTCCAGAGAGATGGCTCAGAGGACCCAGGTTCAATTCCCCACACCCACATGGCAGCTCACAACTGTCTGATCTCCAGTTCCAGGGGATCCAGTGCCCTCTTCTGGAATCCAGAACATAGCCACACCATGAACATAGTTCACTGGCATAGATGTAAGCAAGACACTTACACATAAAATAAGAGTAGTCATTTTTGAAAAAAGCCAAACAATGGAAAAAGTTTCAAGACAGGGTTTCTCTGTATAGCCCTGGCTGTCCTGAAACTCACTCTGTAGACCAGGCTGGCCTCGAACTCAGAAATCCACCTGCCTCTGCTTCCCAAGTGCTGGGATTAAAGGTATACACCACCACTGTCCGGCTCTGGAAAAAGTTTTTTATATATACACATATGTACATATATATGTGTGTGTATATATATATTAAGCACTAGCAAAGTATTCTTCAGAACAATGAATATTATTAAGAATGGAGATAGTTAATTACTAATAAAATAGCCAATTAAACCAATAAATCAATAATTCTAAATGCAGCTATACCTAATAGTAGAGCTTCAAATGGATTTTTAAAGACTTAGAACTAGAAAAAGAAATAGCTACAACACTAACCCAAATAACATGGTTTTTTTGTTTGTTTGGTTGGTTTTTGTTTTCTGAGACAGGGTTTATCTGTGTAGCTCTGGCTGTCCTGGTACTCACTTAGTAGACCAGGTTGGCTTTGAGCTCATAGAGATCTACCTGCTTCTGCCTTCCAAGTGCTGATACTAAAGGCATGCGCCACCATGTCCACCTCTACTTAGACTATACAAGGGCTTTTTTTTTTTTTTTTTTTTTTTTTTTTTTTTTTTGAGTCAGAGGTGTTTGTTTTTGAGGCAAAATCTATCTTTAGCCCAGACAAGCCTTGACTTCATGGGCTTCATGGCAATCCTCCTGTCTCCACTTCCCACTTCCTGGTTTCAGATACGATCAAATGCCTTTCTCCACAAATATATGTGGAGTATTTACCATGATGTATCCATAGAGTTTTAGCACAGAATCTCGAATGCTAGCTAACACACTTGTCTTTTGCCATCCTGGGAGCATCCCCAGGCTTTGCATCCTGTAGACAAGCCAGTAAGCCCTGGAAAAGGATGCAAAGCTGTAGGAGGAAAATGCCATCCAAGTTTCCCTCTTGATACTGTTACCGAGCCTAACTATTTGGAGGCTATGTTAAGTAAAGCTTAGAAAAGGTGGCTGCCAAAATTTTCTCTTTAAGGCTGGGCTTTGTGGCTCATGCCTTTAATCCCAGCCACCCAGGAGGCAGAGGAAAGTGTATCTATGCAAGTTTGAAGCCAGCCTGGTCTACATAGTGAGTCCCAGAACAGCCAAGGCCATGTACTGAGATGCTATATCAAAAAAATAAATGATATTGTAATTCTCTGAAAACATTTTCAATAGACTTAGTTTATTTTTATATTTACTTATTTGTGCTGGGTAGGGGAGCGGACACAAATGTGTGGAGGTTAATGGACAAGTCTATGAATGGCTGCTTTCCTTCTGCCATATGTGTTCCAGGGAAGGAACTCAGGTTGTCAGTCTTGTAGCAAGGGACCTCACCTGCTGAGACCGCTCACCAGCCTCAGTAGACATTTGGGGTGGGTCTCCTTATATAGCTCTGGCTAGCCTGAAAAATCATTATGTAGACCAAGCTAGGCTCATCCTCACCGATACCTGCCTGCCCCTGCCTCCTGTGAGCTGAGACTAAAAGCATGCACCAACACACCCATCCAGACTTATTTTTAAGCACCTTTCTTTACTTGATGTATTGGCTAGATTACGCATGTGCTTCCTGATGTTCGAAATGAAAAGCTCCACTAACCGTTCTCACAGAAAAGCTAAGTGAGCAGTGGAATTGACAAAAAAAACTGTTTTTCAAACACTAACAGGATTTCGGGATGTGCTGGGCCATGAGCAGTATCCCAGTCACATGAGGGAGCACAACCAATTACGTGGCTGGTCTTCTGATGAAAATGAATGGGATGAGCACCTGTATCCAGTGTGGAGGAGGGGAGATGGCAGGTGGAAGGACTCCTGGGAAGGTAAGTGGGAAGTTCCTCCCCGCAGCCACAGCTGCATTATATCAGCAAGAAGGCAGCCTTGGATGCCAGGGCTCAGGCTCTGGTGAGCGACAGTGCGCTAGGTGCAGAGTGAGCAGCCCCTGGGCGTGGTAAGCTTCCCCCTCCCTCAACATCTTCACTTTCTGAAGGGTCACAAAATCCCTTGGACTTTAGACATGTCCAAGGTCTTGGAATATTTTAGAGAATGACTAGATTCACCCTCCAGCCTTTTGACTACCATGGCGTAGGCACCCTCAGAAAAGCTGGGACATGACCTGATCCTCCAGAGATCCGAGGGGAGGCTTACCGGAAAGTGCATCATCCCACACAGACCAGAAGCCTAGTCCTCCGGTCATTTGGTTTTAAGATTAAAGTCTACAACTTTCAACATGTGTCTCTTCAGTCCAAAAGGGTCTATTTTTGTATGTATGTGTATTGGGGTTTTGTCTGTGTGCATATCTGTGTACCACATGTATGCCTGGTGTCCAAGGAGGCCATTAGAGGGCTCCTGTGCAGCTGGAGTTACAGATGATTGTGAGCCAGCAACCACGTGGCTTCTGGGAGTTGAACCAGGATCCTCAGGAAAGCAGCCACGGAGCCATCTCCCCAGCCCACTTTGTTCTTAGCTTCAGTGAATACTTTTTTCTATGATTAGAAAATCCTTTAACTACTCTGATTTATTTTTTTCTATGATATTATACTGTGAAAGCTAAAGTTGCATCAAGAAATAACTAACCACTATAAAGAGGCATGTGGATTGAATGGCCCTAGCCTACAGATAGAACTCTCTTAAACACTTGGTGGAAGGCCTTCCGAGTAAATGAGCTCCATTCTTTCCTGCCCTAGGAGGCCGTGTGCAGGCAGTCCTGACTAGTGACTCACCGGCCCTGGTTGGTTCCAATATCACCTTTGTGGTGAACCTGGTGTTTCCCAGATGCCAGAAGGAAGATGCCAACGGCAATATCATCTATGAGAGGAACTGCAGAAGTGGTAAGGAGGCTCAGCTCTGCTCCTGGAGCTCCACCCACAATCCTAACGCTCACAGGAGCTATAGATGCCTTTGTCATCCTCCTCTTCCAGGCCACATCCTTTTTAATTACCCTGTATTCACTATACAATACAATTCTCCTACTGTACATCACGGACTTTGATCATATCCACTTCTAAGTCCCCATCTTCTCTCTCCCCGTCCCTGGTTCTAGCTCTTCCCAGGTAACCCCTGTGAACTACGCTATGAGGATGGGATCAACTCAGTGAATGAAACACTTGCCTGGAGTGTGTAGGGCTTGGGTTCCATCCCCAGCACCACACACACTCAAAAACCCAACCTACATCTCCTCCATTGTCACACCAAACTTGTCCTCTGTCTACTGAACAAAGGATGTATTATTGTCCATGCTCAGGGTTCTCATATCGGGTTCTCTGAGTCTATTTTGGCCAACAAACAAACAAAAAAGCCTGCAAGGCCCATCTGAGAGAGCATGCTGATCGGTTTGTTTCTGTTGATGAGTGTTTTAAATAAATGGTGTTCTGTTGGTGCTATACTGCATGTGTGGGCGGGGCGGTGGTGGCGCACGCCTTTAATCCCAGCACTTGGGAGGCAGAGGCAGGAGGATTTCTGAGTTCGAGGCCAGCCTGGTCTACAGAGTGAATTCCAGGACAGCCAGGGCTATGCAGAGAAACCCTGTCTCAAAAACAAAACAAACAAACAAAAAATACTGCATGTGTGGTTCTGATTCTCTTCTACTTTTAAAGAGATGCATTCATTACCCATGTTTAAAGAGCATGAACGCCCCAAGGGACCTTATCTTGTGAGAACTGTACACTCTCAAGAACTCGGATAACCGCGCGTTTACTCAGGCATTGGTACAGCTACTCCTACTGCCTGCACTGCTCAGGCTTTGGTAAAACTGTTGATGTGCTCATTCCTCCTTAATTTTTTATCTCCCTTTGAGGAAAACACTAAATTCTGTATGGACTAGGGTTAATAGTAATCTAGTATCTAATATTCTTTCCCCACTCCCACCCCATCTTCCCATAGCTTGAGGCTAACCTTATGTTCAGGCTAGCCTCAAACACATGATCCTCCTGCCTCAGCCTCCACAATGTTGGGATTACAGATGTGTGTTATTATACCCAACTTCTTACTTTAAAAAAGTGACTCTGACCAGAGTGGTAACATATGTTGATAATTCCAATACTTAGGAGGTTGACAAAAGGAAATCTCAAGTTTGAGGCTAGCCTAGACTACATAGCAAGTACCAAATAAACCTGAAACACTTTTTGGGGGGTAGTGAGGGTGTTGAGGGAAAGTTTCTCTATGTTGTCCTGGTGTTCTGGAACTTACTTTGTTGACCAATCTGGCCTTGAAATCAGAGATCTGCCTGTCTCTGTCTCCTGGTGCTGGGATTAAAGGCATGTGCCATCACAACTTAAATGTAACAGCAAATGAGAAAGAACTCAAAGGCCTCTGGAGTTGTGTCAAAAGGATACAGGAGTCAGATCAAAGGGCTCTTGGCCATATTTGGGAAATTTTGAGAATAAAAAGGAATAATGAATAGTAGCCAGATAAAGGAGCTGGAGGACACAAACCAAGTGAGTGTTGTGGATGACAGACAATGAAGCAGAAAATACCACACATCTGGAGGCTGATGGGGTCCCCTAGATTCTGAACTCTACCGTTTTTTATGTCTATTTCTCTTGAGTTTTCTCTGTATCTGTCTAGGTCTGATAAACTATGCATAGAAGGAGAACCTCTTTTTAGGACTTATTTTTTATTATTATGCGTAAATATATCTGTTTGTGTGTGCAAGTGCCCTCAGAGGCCAGCAGAGGGTGATGAAGTCCCGGGAGGTGACGAGCAGGCTGAAGGGCTGGGAGAAGATTCTTTTTAATTTGAATTGTTGGCAGAGACAAGTGTGTGAGCGGCAGATGTGTGTGAGAGGCAGATATGTGTGAGAGGCAGATGTATGTGCAGGCCTTGCTGAAGTGGGCGTGACACTGTGGTGATGTGAGGAATACTCTCCTGAGGCAGTCCTCTGCTGAAGGATGACTTAGGACTTGGCTGTGATACCAGAGAGCGAGGGAAAGAAGCTGAGGACAGAGTGCCACACTAGCAGGTGGCGTGTCCTGTAGGTTGGTTTGAATAGCACTTGAGATTCAGAGACTCAAAAGGAAGATACATGTGTTAAGTAAAATCTCCAGAGGGAAGTTTCCTGGAAGTTGATAATATAATATTTTGTTGACATACAGCAAATACATAAGAAAGTATGCAATGGGTGGATTCTGAACATTTAAAATGCTAGACCTGTGGTAGCAGCGTTTAAGGTGGTTCTGGGAAACTGAAGTGTTTGGGTGCCGAGAATTGGGCATTTGGAGGCCAGAAAACTAACTCGACCTATTTGTTCTTGGTTAGATTTGGGGCTGACTTCTGACCTGTATGTCTACAACTGGACCGCAGGGGCAGATGCTGGTGACTGGGAAGGCGGCGGCAGCCAAAGCCAGCACCTCAGGTTCCCCGACAGGAAGCCCTTCCCTCACCCCCATGGATGGAAGAAAGGAAGCTTCGTCTACGTCTTTCACACACTCGGTTTGGTTTTTACAAACTCTTAGCTTCTTGCATTCCTTTCGAATTTCGACCTTGCCCTTTCTTATTGTCTAATTGAGATCTTAACATCCATCCGTCTGTTGCTTCTCCTTACCCAGGGAACAGTGAGGGGAATGCAATCCTGACTAACCTCGCCACGCCCACGGGGCACCTCAGGCGTAAAATGAGAACGAGAAGGGGGAGAATTTGGCCCCCTCTTCAACAATAGACGAAGACTAGCCTAACATAGTCTTATGAAAAAAATGCATTTGAATGACACATGGCTGTTTATTCATTACTTTGTTAGTGTTCTTAAAATAACTAGTTGAAGTTAAAGAAGTGAATTCTCTTCTTAACATAGAAGAGCACAAACAAAATGTAGAGATCTTTCACAAACAACATCAGACACGATTGCTATTGAATGATGATGTTTTAAGTATTTTTTGATGTTTTAAGTATTAATATTTCTTGTTTAAGATGATAATGGATACACACTTTTATTTTGTTATCATAGCATTTGTCTATATTATTTAAACTTTCTTAAATTGTTTTAGTGACTGCATAATACATCAATGTGTGGATCTAGAACAATATAGATACTGTTCTTCTCTGTCATGGTCTTCACTTTGCTGTATTACTAGTGTTATTTTAAGAGGAACAAAATTAGGTGATTATTAACAAGACTGTTGAATTCTCAGTATATTATCAGAGGGCCACGTTTATGAATGAGTGGGAGAATACATGCCAGAATGTACACAGTCAGCAAAACATACACACATACACTACACACCCCACACACAAGCTCACACACAAGCACACACACACACACCAGACATATACACACATACCACACGCACATCATGCACACACCACATACACCTCAGATACCACCCATACCACACCACACACACACCACACAGATACCACACACCCCCCACACACATCCACAACCACCACTGCCACCAGGAGCCAAGCAAGGCTGAATTTTCAGGGTCTGCTCCAACTGAGCAACTCCTAGATTTCTAAAAGTGTTGTCCTTTATCAGAGACCATCTTTTTATTTCAGCACTAACAAAGCATGCCCACTGAACAAAGCACAGAATGAGCCGGTATCATGCCTGTTTGAAACTGGCTTTCCTGGTACCATGGTGGCTCTGTTGGTCAATTCTCCAAGTGACCTGCCAAGTCTGTGGCCAGCACCCATGAGTTTCAGGGACAGCTGCAGAGTGAAACAGAGTGTGTCAGATGTGTTCCTCTGGGCTCTCTGTTCCCTTCATATCTGTGATCTATATCTGTGATCTGCGGTTGCTTTCATGTCTTGCTGGGTTTTGGTACAAATCCTTCTAGGAAGTAGAATTCCAGTCTCCCAGAAGAACCTAACCAGAGCCATGCCCAGGTACTTACATCAATTGCTTTAAATTTATTACAAAAATAAGGCACAATTGTGAATACAGAACCTAGTAAAAATCTCCCAGATACCTCATCATGACATTAAATGAGTTTCCTAGGGGAAGAATATGCATTTCATGTACAAATCCTTTAAGCTTAATAGTGCTCATTTATAAATTAGGAACTGGCTGGAGAGTCCCTCTATAGAGCTTTTTCACTTTAACCAGCTGTGTGCAGTTGTTACCTGCGTGCAACCGTAAAGTTGCTTCCTCAGGTTTTGCATAGGGGCAGGCACCAGCTCCCTTTCTGGACTTTCCAGCCTGTTCTGTCCACAGAGCAACCTTTAACCTTCAAGAAACAACTCTGCCTAAAGATCATGCATGAGCTGTTACCAGTCACTCGAAATGTCCATCCTCCCACAGGTCAGTATTTCCAAAAACTGGGTCGGTGTTCAGCACGAGTTTCTATAAACACGGTCAACTTGACAGCTGGCCCTCAGGTCATGGAAGTGACTGTCTTTAGAAGATACGGCCGGGCGTACATTCCCATCTCGAAGGTGAAAGACGTGTATGTGATAACAGGTGCGTGGCATGAACTCTGCAGCAGTGGAGGAGGACAAAGCCTTTAGCCCTTTGGCATCAGCAGATTAGGAGAGAGTGAGCACCCAGTGTTCTGGGTTAGGGTAAGGCTCATCTGGACCCCAGCAGAGCTTAACTGTTTAATTCTGTGTTGCCCCACCTGTTAGCAGCTGGGAGACTCTAAAGCTTACTTGTGAGAAGGTCTAGTTTTAGTCCTCAGGCAGAAAGTACCCCCGCAGCACTCCTGTTGCAGGCAAGCCACATGTTTTCTTTGTTTCTTGTGATCTTCCAGATCAGATCCCTATATTTGTAACCATGTCCCAGAAGAATGACCGCAACTCGTCTGATGAAACCTTCCTCAGAGACCTCCCCATCGTCTTTGATGTCCTCATTCATGATCCCAGCCATTTCCTCAATGAATCTGCCATTTCCTACAAGTGGAACTTTGGGGACAACACTGGCCTATTTGTCTCCAACAATCACACTTTGAATCACACGTACGTGCTCAATGGAACCTTCAACATTAACCTCACCGTGCAAACTACAGTGCCTGGGCCATGCCCTTCGCCTTCCCCTTCCCCTTCCTCTCCCTCTTCCCCTTCCCCTTCCCCTTCCCCTTCACCTTCACCTTCACCTTCGCCTTCAACTTCACCTTCGCCTTCACCTTCGACTTCGCCTTCGCCTTCAACTTCACCTTCAACTTTGCCCACGTTGTCAACACCTAGCCCCTCTTTAAGTGAGTATTTCTTGAGCAGGGTGATGGTGGTGGTGTCCTCGGTGGAGGTTTTCATTAGTTACTTAGTTATTCAGTAATTCAGTCAGTCAGCTTGAGATACAATATTGCTCTGCTGGCTTTGAACTCGCTTTGTAAGCTAGGGTAACCTCCAACTTGTACTGATTTCCCTGCTGCTGTTAAGTTTACATTACCCAAATTTAGTCCCTTATAGAATGTTTTAGATTGTAAAATAGCTAATTCACATTTCTTACTAAAAATTGGAACTAACCACAAAAAACGCGTAGCATAGAAGGAAAAGCCACCATGTAGTTGCTGAAAATGAACCCAGGTCCTCTAAAAGAGCAACCAGTGTTCTTAGCCACTGACCTATCTCTTCAGCCCTATATATTTTTTTAAGATGAGGATCTTTTTAAAACTTTGACTCCCAAACTGGGCCATGGGTGCACCTTCAGTCTCAACACTCAGGAGGCAGAGGCAGACAGATCACTGTGAGTTCCAGGTCAGCCTGGTCTACAGAGAGTTCCAAGACAGCCAGGGCTACACAGGAAAAACAACAACAACAAAAAAAAAAAAAAAAAAAAAACAACTTTGACTCCCTCCCTCCATTTCAGTGCATCAAGTAATTAAAGAGAAGATAAAGACGAACATTATCATATTTTCCTTTCAGACTTTAAATCCTAAAGCTACACCAACATGTTTTAAATTATAACAGGTGGGGCATGAGATTCTTTGTTCAACTATATTCACAAACTGCTTTGGTCACACCTCTATGTGTGCACATAGCAGAGCAGCCAGAACGCAATGGCGGGTGTCCTTCTCAATTGTCTGCCACCTTAGTTGGAGGCAGGGTTTCTCGATGAACCTACAGCTTTCTAACTCAGCTAGACTTGCCAGAGTTCTGTGTTTACTTGATTTGTAATGTTTTATGGTTGTTTCTTTGTCAGTTGGTTGGTTGGTTGGTGTTTTGGTTACTTTCCCACTGCTGTAATAAAGCACCATGACCAAGGCAACTTATAGAAGAAAGGGTTTGTCTGGGGATTATGGGTCCAGAGGGACAGGAGACCGCCCCTCCTGGATGAGATGATGATGAGAAACATGGCAGCAGCTGGTGCTAGAGTTAAGGCCAGTTGGGAACTCACTTCCCAACCACAAAGAAGAAGCAGAGAGGACTCTGGGAATGACCAGAAGGTGTGGAAATCTTAAGCCCACCTCCAATGACACACCTCCTCCATCGTGGCCACACTTCCTAATTCTTTTCAAGCAGCAAAGGAGTCAAATGCCTCAGGACTTATGGCTTATGGGTTTCATCTCATTCAAAATACCCCAGTTAGTTTTGTTGTGTTGGTTTTTTTTTTCATGGTAACCCAACTTACTATATAGTTCAAGTCGGTCTCAAACTCACAGCCATTCCTCTGTTCCAGCCTCCTTGGTATTGGGATCCCAGGCATGAATACCACACCTGGCAGAGAAGTAGGCATATGCCTTATCTCACTTTGGTTTAAGTGATTCAATCTGGAAGGACAGTGATAGTAATTCTATTTTGTTGATGAGAAAATAGAGGCAAAGACCAGTTTAATGATGCGTGGGCAAACAGGTGGTGCTAGCGTTAAAGCCAGAACAGCTGCATCCTGATGAAAAGGGACTTCTTTACTGTGGCCTCTTCATATAGTCTAATAGGGCTTCCACTTCATTTACATCCTGAGTTTTAAAACCATCTGGGGTTGTGCTTTGAGCTTGGGTGTGGCTCAGCAGTAAAATGTTTGGCTGATGGGCAGTAGGCCTGGTTCCCATCACCAGCTCCACCCGGAAGGGAAAGGTTATTTACTGCTAACTCCTTCCTCGACTCCAGGGACTTGACCTGACTAGATGTAGAGAGAACAGAGAGAACGAGGAAAAGAACAAGAGAGGCATACTCAGACAGAAAGCTGGGATCTGGGATCTGGGCTCTCAGATGAAGAAGGCTTGGCACCCCCAGAAGAACATGTTTATTATATAGAGATGAAGAAGAGGGAAGCAGGTTCTATGGTATACAGCTGATCAAGGAGGTAGGTTTAGCTAGTCTCTGCAGGGGAGCAGTCTTCAAGCTGTAAACATCTGTGGGGAGAAAGCGACGATGGACATTTTCTGCACACACCATCAGCACCTGCACTCGGTGCCCTGTGGAAGGCTTTGGCATGTCTCCCACTCTCTCCCTGGGGAATGCTTTGTAAAGCCTCATGGATCTGAGGCTTTGACGACCTTGCCTCAAAGGCAAGGCTTTGACCTGTGCCTGTGTCAACAGCACACATTCTCTTAGGACTTCACTCATTCAGGGCTTCCTCTTCTCCCTACAGTTTATAGAATTAAATGGCCACAATGCCTACATAATGCTCTAACATCTGTAAGAATATACACACTTACAAATATCTGCCTTAATCGAAAAGCTCTAGAATTCTTGATGCTTAGTTCGGTTTTGGTTGGTTGAGTTGGGTTGGATTGGGGTTTTGGTTTTTAGTCCTGACTGTCCTGGAACTTGGGATGTACATCAGGCTGGCCTTGAACTCACAGAGGTCCTCTTACCCGCCCCCCAACTCTGGGAATAAAGGCATGAGCCACCACACCTGGCTTCTTGATGCTTTCTAAAGAGAAGATGGAGCCGGGAGCAGATGGTGCCTTGGGCATGACAGTGCACATCAACAATCCTGGACTTGGGAACTAGGATAATAACACCCAGAGTTGGGGCCAGCCTGGGGTATATATAGTAAGTTTAAACCAGCCTGGTCTACATGTGTCCCTGTCTGGAAAAAAAAAAAGCTAAAACAAACACCAAAACCACCAAAACAAAAATAACAAAGAACGATGGACAAGGGTCTTTGTTTTTTGTTTTATTATGTTAACTCCATCCCATTCTTCATTCCTGTTTGTTTTAAACTTTTATGACTCAAACTTTCTAGTGCCTACTGGTTACAAATCCATGGAGCTGAGTGACATTTCCAGTGAAAATTGCCGAATAAACAGATATGGCTACTTCAGAGCCACCATCACGATTGTAGGTAAGGCTGAAGACCAGTTGGGGGAGGGTACCAGAATCTACACAGCACCCACTCACTTAGCCAACAGTAGACGGGCAGACACCGAGGAACGGCTCCCTTGTCCTGTCTAAGGTGATGCAAGAAGGGGTCTCTACTCTTCTTCCTTCTCCTTTGTTAAGGGAGATTCTATAGGTAAGAAGTTACGTAACTAACAGGGCTTGTAGGCCTACAACTGGGGGTCATGGTTTGCTGTCCTGGAGGATGAATGTCAGATCTGGTGTCTGGAAAGGAGCACTTCCTGGTTCATGAAAGGCCACCACCCCCTTGCAGTGTCCTCACATGGCAGAAGAGACAAGGGGGTTCCCTGAGGTCTCTCCATAGGGCACTGACCACATCCCCAACAGAGGTTTTACCATAACTTGGCTGTGATTTCAACCCAGCCAAACAATCTATGGCAGAATGGTTTCCTTTGGTTTCCGTTGCATTTTGACATTTCTCTGTGGTGACTGTTTTGCTAGAGGGGATCCTAGAAGTCAACATCATCCAGATAGCAAATGTCCCAATGCCCACATCGCAGCCTGACAACTCACTGATGGACTTCATTGTGACCTGCAAAGGGGCGTAAGTACAGGCTCATGCCAGAGGAAGGGCTAAATGAGGACCCCAAGTCTGAATAAAGGGCTTGACCACTAGTCACCCTTTTGAAGGTGATTTAAATGCCTACAACACACTGGAAACCTCAGATGAGCTAGGGGTAGGAGAATGGTGTATGTCTGTAATCCCAGTAGTTATGAGGGGCTAAGTAAGGAAGGAGACCATGGCTGTATAGGGAGCCTTCCTCTCAAAAGAAAATATAAAGAGGGAGCAGGGTGGACGGCATCCTAGCTAGCATACGAGAAGCCTGGGTCGGATCCCCATCACTACATAAAGCAGGACATGCACTGCACACCTGTAACCACAGTACCTAAAGGTGGAGGCTGGACAATCAGGGACTTAAGGCCATCTTTAACTACATGATGAGTTTGAAGCCAACCTGGCAACATGAGACTGTCTTTAAAAAAAAAAAAGAAAAAGGAAAAAAGGAAAAGAAAGGAAGAGAGAGAGGAAAAGAAAGAAAAGTAAAGTAAAAGCACTGTTTAAGACTGTTATTACAGAGGTGTGCATAGTATGTCTATAATCCTAGCACTCAAGAAGCTGAGGCAGGAATATCAGCAGGCCAACAGGGTGAAACCCTGTTTCAAAAACAGGAACCCCCCCAACTTTGCACTATTTTCTCCCTCGTTGGATCTGTGTGCCCTCACCCCTCTCCCACGTCACAGCACCCCCATGGAAGCCTGTACGATCATCTCCGACCCCACCTGCCAGACCGCCCAGAGCAGGGTCTGCAGCCCTGTGGCTGTGGATGAGCTGTGCCTGCTGTCTGTGAGAAGAGCCTTCAATGGGTCTGGCATGTACTGTGTGAACTTCACTCTGGGAGATGATGCAAGCCTGGCCCTCACCAGCGCCCTGATCTCTATCCCTGGCAAAGGTGAGGTTCGGTTTATAACTTTATGAACATTTCCTACGGCAGCAGTATGCAGCCAACGTTAAAGCCCCCGAAGGCTTCTCGCAATGTTTATCTCATGGCCAGGTTCTTTGAACCATGGCAGTCTGTTGTTGACTTGTTGCATGAGTTGTCATCATGCAGCATAGGTATGCAGTAACTCATGAGAACGTTAACCAAAGCTATAGCACTAAGAACAAGGTGGAGAAAGCATTCTGCCTCTTACAGGACAGGGCACATGGCACCTGCCAGAGAGCTGGGCAGTGGGGAGGAAGATACAACGGGGCAGCTAGAGGCAGGGGGCATTTCAGTGTCCTGACCTCCAGGAGCTGTGCAGCTAGGACTGCCCCAGCCCTGTGTCTTTCTGAATTAACTTTAAAATCTTAGTTTGTTTTTGTGTACTGACAAACTGCTGGTTTCCTGTGTGGTTATAGTGAATGATTGACAACTAAAGAAAGCAGGCTGAGATGGAGCATAATGGTAGGTCACTTTCCTGACATGAGTGAAGCCATCAAGACCTGGGTTCTATCCCAGCATCATAAGAAAAGAAAGAAAAACGGGAAATTGGGGTGTGTGGGGTGGGACATGCCTGCAGTCCCAACACTTAGGAGTGTCACAAGGGCAAGGCCAGCCCAGGCATACGCATAACAAAATCAGAGAGAGAAAAAGAGAGAGAGACAGAGACAGAGACAGACAGAGAGAGACAGAGAGACAGAGAGAGACAGAGACAGAGACAGACAGAGAGACAGAGAGAGACAGAGACAGAGAGAGACAGAGACAGAGACAGAGACAGAGGAGACAGAGAGACAGAGACAGAGAGAGACAGAGAGAGACAGAGACAGAGAGAGACAGAGACAGAGAGAGACAGAGAGAAAGTTCAGTCAGTCAAGTGCTTACCTTGCAAGCATGAGGACCAGATCCCAGAACTCCCACAGAAAGCCAGGAGTGGTGATGCGCACCTGAAATCCCTGTAATGGTAAGATGGGAAATGGAGACAGACAGATTCCTGAAGCCCACATGCTGTCCAGTCTAACACACTTGACCAATTTCCAAGTCAAAGAGAAAGCCAGTCTCAAACAAAAAGAGGAATGGCGCTTGTGGTTATCCTTTATCTCCACATGTACACAAGTGCACCCATACCTACACAACCATGCACACAGACAACCATACATATAGGAAACCATGTACACAGGTGACTACGCACACAGACACCACATGCACACACAACCATACACATGCACAGAGTGGTGGGGAAGAAAGTCAGGGAAAAAATACCTGTAATCCAGTGAGTCTTTTTTGTTTGTTTGTTTGTTTGTTTTCTTGTCTTTTTTTATTAGATATTTTCTTTATTTACGTGTCATAAGATATCTCCTTTCCCAGTTTCCCCTCCAAAAAAAGAAGAAGAAAAAAAAAACCCTGTTCCCTCCCTCCTCCCCCTGCTCAACAACCCACCCTCTCCTGCTTTCTGGCCCTGGCATTCCCCTACACTGGGGCATAAAACCTTCACAGGACCAAGGGCCTCCTCCCATTGATGATCGACTAGGCCATCCTCTTCTACATATGCAGCTAGAGCCATGAGTCCCACCATGTGTACTCTTTGTTTGGTGGTTTAGTCCCTGGGAACTCTGAGGGTACTAGTTAGTTCATATTGCTGTTCGTCCTAAGGGGCTGCAAACCCTTCAGTTCTGTGGGTCCTTTCTCTAGCTCCTTCATTGGGGACCCTGTGCTCAGTCCAATGGATGGCTGTGAGCCTCTACTTCTGTATTAGTCGGGTACTAAGAGCCTCTCAGGAGACAGCTATATCAGATTCCTGTCAGCTAGCACTTGCTGGCATCCACAATAGTGTCTGGATTTGATGATTGAATATGGGAAGGATTCAGAGGTGGAGAAGTCTCTGGATTGTCCTTCCTTCAATCTCTGCTCCATAGTTTGTCTCTGTAACTCCTTCCATGGGTATTTTATTCCTCCTTTTAAGAAGGAACAAAGTATCCACACTTTGGTCTTCCTTCTTCTTGAGTTTCTAGTAGTTTGTGGATTGTATTTTGGGTATTCCAAACTTCTGAGCTAATATTCACTTATCAGAGAATGCATACCATGTGTGTTCTTTTGTGATTGGGTTACCTCACTCAGGATGATATTTTCCAGATCCATCCATTTCCCTAAGAGTTTCATAAATTCATTGTTTTTAATAGCTGAGTAGTTAGTACTCTATTGTGTAAATGTACCACATTTTCTGTATCCATTCCTCTGGATTTTTTAAATTATTTATTATTATAAATGAGTACCCAGAAGAGGGTGTCAGATTTCATTATGGGTGGTTGTGGGCCACCATATGGTTGCTGGGATTTGAACTCACGACCTTCAGAAGAGCAGTCACTGTTCTTACCTGCTGAGCCATCTCACCAGCCCTCCATTCCTCTGTTAAGGGACATCTGGATTGTTTCCAGTTTCTGGCTATTATGAATAATAATAGCCATAATGCTATGAACATGATGGAGCATGTGTCCTTATTACATGTTGGAGCATCTTCTGGGTATATGCCCAGGAGTGGTATAGCTGGGTCCTCTGGTAGTACTATGTCCAATTTCCAGAGGAATGGCCAAACTGATTTCCAGAGTGGTTGTACCAGCTTGCAATCCCACCAGCAATGAAGTAATGTTCCTCTGTCTCCACAACCTCTCTAGCATCTGCTGTCCCCTGAGTTTTTGATCTTAGCCATTCTAACTGGTGTGAGGTGGAATCTCAGGGTTGTTTTGATTTGCATTTCCCTCATGACTAAGGATGTCGAACATTTCTTTAGGTGCTTCTCAGCCATTTGGTATTAGTCAGTTGAGAATTCTTTGTTTAGCTCTGTACCCCATTTTTAATAGGGTTATTTGATTCTCTGGAGTCTAACTTTTTGAGTTATTTGTATATACTGGATATTAGCCCTCTATCAGATATAGGATTGGTAAAGATCTTTTCCTAATCTGTTGGTTGCCATTTTGTCCTATTGACAGTGTCTTTTGCCTTACAGAAGCTTTGCAATCTTATGAGGTTCCATTTGTCAAAAAAGTATGGAATGCTTCATGAATTTGTGTGTCAACTTGCACACAGGTCATGCTAATCTTCTCTGTATTGTTCCAACTTTGGTATATAAGGTGCCAAAGCGAGCACCCAGTGAGTCTTATAACTTGATAACTTTAATTTCAAAATCAGAATTTCAGAAATAGTGATAGTTCAACTGAAAACTCACTGATGTTTAGCTGAAATTCTTTTTATTGATTGATAGTCATTAAGCTGTTCACTTCATGCCCAGCACAGAACTCTGCACAGGATAGAAGCCACTAGCTAAGGAACAAAACAAGGAGGACCCCTGCTTTCCTGAACAGTAACAGATGTTATAGGAAAACATTTAGACAAATTCAATTTCACAGTTTGTTTAAGCACCCAACTGAGCAACACTCGAGTTAGAAGTGGTCCAGACCAGCTCCCACTGACCCCACCCCGAACTAGCCGTCAGAACCCAGGGGCAACCATTGCTGACTGCTACTGTAATTGAGGCCTGGAGTCAATCAATTAAGCTGCTTATGACTGGCTGAAACTTAGTTGTTTCTCTATTTAAGGATTTGCTGTGTGTGTGTGTGTGTGCGTGTGTGTGTGTGTGTGTGTGTGTGTGTGTGTTTGTGTGTGCGCGCGTGTATGTGTGTGTCTGTGTGTGCGTGTGCGTGCATGTGTGTGTGTCTGTGTGTGTGTATGCTCTCACAATCATGTGCACATGTATGTGCATGCAGGTGCCCACGGAGGCCAGAGGATGATGTCGGAGGCCCTGGATCTGAATTTACAATTGGCTGTGAACTTCCAGACATGATTAGTCAAAGAACTCAGATCCTCTGAGAAAGCAGCTGTGCCCTCAACTGCTGAGCCAACCTCCCAGCTCCTCAGCTGTTGGTTTTTGATGTTGTGTGAGGTTTTTGTTTATTTTTTGAGATGTTTTAAATTTTATCTTATGTGTGTATATTTTGCCTGCACAGACATCTGTGTACCACACTGGTACAGTTCCTGCAGAGTTATTGTGCTGCCATGTGGGTGCTGGGAATTGACGACACCAAGTCCTCTGGAGGAGCAGTTAGTGCTCTTAAGCACTGAGCCATCTCTCCAATCCTTTGTTTTTTGTTTTGAGTGTGTGTGTGTGTTGTTGTTGTTGTTGTTGTTGTTGCTTACCTGTAAATTTGTCACACATGCATGCACACACACACACTCAAAACATCTAATCAGACTTATTTTAACCCAAGCTATAAACAAATTAACAAGATGGTATTTTGAGGAGAAATTTAAAAATAAAAAAAAAAAAAAACAGTCAGAGGAAGAAGAAGCATGAGCTTGGGATGGGAGGTGAGGGCAGTGGTCAGCACCCTAGATAGGATGAGGGGCAAGTTCTGCTGTTGAGTAAATAACCACCTTGATAAAGGACCTCCTTGGAACTAAGACCTACATACAAACAGTGAGGGCACATGGAGGCCACTGCTAGAGTCTTTGAAATTCCATTCTGTAAGCAAGGGTGAGGCATTCACGGGTGAGAAGATCTCACAAGCACAGGATTGAGAGAGAACTGTAAGCATAGAGATTCAACCAATGAAGAGGACCTCCTAGGAGGGCTCAGGAGGACCGGGTGGTGACAGTGGCAGAACGGATTGAGGCAGCTCAGATGATCAGATACGCTTTGTGATGGAGACAGAACTAGCTGGTTTGCTGGTTACAGAGGAGAAAGAAGACAAAGTCTCTGCCTTTGTGGCCCTTGGTGCAGATGAGATGAGGGATGAAATAAGGACACTATGTGATCCAGGCCTAGGAAAAGGCAGGCAGGGTAGTGACAGAGAAGAGATGGTGCTCTCCGAAATGCTGGGAAGACACTGGGTGATGGCGGAAACCTGAGATGAGCCAGGGAAGGGCAGCCCCAGCAGGGGCCCTGCAAGTTTCACAGAATTCCAGGGGTTTTAGCACAGGAGCAGGCACAGAGCCTGAGATGAGGCCAGAGGCCAGCACAATGGAGTGTGAGAGCCTTTTAGCCTCTTGGTGTTGAAAGCAGTTGAAAGCGGTTGCTCGTTTATTCAATAGCATCACAAGCAGATGTCCTCCAAGGGAATGGAGTGTAACTCATGTGGTTTTCCTTCTGCTTTAAAGACCCAGGCTCCCCTCTGAGAACAGTGAATGGTGTCCTGATCTCCATCGGCTGCCTGGCAATGTTCGTCACCATGGTTACCATCTTACTGTACAAGTAAGTTTCAGATTTTAACACTTTACATCTCTATAGCAGATAGTCAAAAGCAAATAGCATTCATCTGTATGAATGTGCCATTTTTTTTCTTTCTTCCTTTTAAATATTATGTGTGTGAGAAGAAACGCATCCATCAAACCACGAATACCAAACTGGGACCTATTAATTTTACTGTGGCTTGGGATTTGTTTGGTTTAATCCTGAAAGTGCTACCAGATGTCAGTAACTTGTCAAAATTGGCTTTTGTAATGTTTAACAAAATCTCAAAGTGAGTACTTCTTGCTTGAAGAGAAGGTAGCAGCATCTCCTCTGAGATGCTGGTGTGTTGCAAGTGACAGACTGAGTGGAATGGAGTTAGCTCTCTTGAACCTGACAGGAGAAACACTATAGAAAGGAATTCAGTTCGGCTGAAGACATTTTTAAAGTCTTATCCAACACATTGTTTTCAGAAAACACAAGGTGTACAAGCCAATAGGAAGCAGCCCAAGGAACATGGTCAAGGGCAAAGTCCTGAGCGTTTTCCTCAGCCGCGCAAAAGCTCCGTTCTTCCAAGGAGACCATGAGAAGGATCCGCTGCTCCAGGACAAGCCAGGGCTGCTCTAGGTCTTTGGCCTTACCTCTGACCAGGAGCCCACTCTCCTGTGCACTTATGTGAGCTGTGCCGAAGTATGTGACTGGTAACTGTTGCTTTCTAAGGATTGTTGTAAAATGTATGTCATGGTTTAGGGAGCGTAGTTAAATGGCATTTTAGAGGAGGGGTACGGAGACTTAGTGTTTCTCCCCATCTGTATTAGGGTTTTTACACTGTTAGTAGGGTGGGCATGCTGCGTCTGAAGTGGGAGGGGGAGGTCACTGCTGCTACTTAAGGTCCAAGGTTAACTGGGGGAGGATACCACAGGCTCCTCAGCTTTCCACACATGTGCATGAACCCAGCTAGTCCTGACCTGAAGGCCATGCTTTGTCTAACTGTATCCCAGCTCATTGAACATGCCTGAGCTCCTGACAGAATTATAATGGGCCCGAGCTTTTTGTATGGTGCATGTGTGTATATATTATACTCATTAAAAAGATAGTCTAATAAGCTGGTGTGGTTATTATATTGAGGTGAATTACTTCATTCTCTGTGTAGTTGAATGAAGTATCCATCCATTCATTTATCCATGAGCACTTATAAAGCATGTAGTAGGCCACATTTGACCTATGAAACCTTGTCTGTTCTACACCAGCGGACCCTTAACAGCAACCAAGAGAGATCTGAGAGTCCAGACTGTATCTACCATGATGGGGGGAGGTGGGACAACTCGATAAATCTGATTACACCTCCCAGATGCTAGATGGTATTATAGGATGACTGTTCATTTTGAGGCATTGTAGGGGACCAACATTCAGCCTGGTACTTTGACCCCTACGTGGCCTAGAAGCAAAAAAGAAGCTTTTTGTTTGGAAATTGCCTCCAAAGAATGAAAAAAAATTGCTGGCCACTTAGGGCAGGGACTCTCAGCCAGGGGTGTTTCGCAATGTTTGGAGAGATTTATGGTTGTCAAAACTAGGGTGGGGTGCTACTGGCATCTAGTGGGGAGAGCCCAGGGCTGCTGAACATCCTGGAACTGCAGGACAGCCCCACAGCCAGGGAGCCCAGAGCAACTGAAGGAGCCCTGAGCATGGGAAGCCTTGTATCTGAACCCATCCCGGACACTTAAAGCTTTGTAACCTGGTGACATGGCATGTTAGGAGTCTTTTCTGCCTCTGTCTCGGCTGTAGAAGGGGTATGCTGCCCCTCTCTTACTCACTTCACAGGGCCGCTCCAGCTCCAGCTGCAAGAATGAATGCAGATTTGGCCTAGTGTTATATTCTGAGCCTGAGGACAGAAACACTGTGAAGAAACAAGCTTGCTTGCTTGCTTGCTTGATTGATTGATTGATTGACTGATTGATTTAGACTAAGGAGCCAGATCACTAGTACCCAAAACAGGACATCGATTTCAGAATCCACAGACTGCTTAGCTACACCCCCGTGATTCCTAACGCAGTCTTGTGGAGGTGGGACCCCATAATTTGGATTTCTAAAAAAATCAACAGAGAATCCTTATACTGCTGGTTCCAGGACATGAATGAGCAAGGTTGGGTTGGGATCCGCTTCCTTGCTCACATCAACAGGGGGCAGCAGAGAACAACAGATACGTAACAGTCTCCAAGGCAGCAGGTCCAAGACTTAGTTTATCAAGCTTCATCTAAACAAATTTTGACCTAGTAGCAAGAAAGACGTCTGAAATAGTAAATTGTGTCAATTTATATTTTCCAAGTGACCCTGGTAAGAAGTCATTCAACTTCTTCTAAGGGAACTGTCTGCAGAATAGAGGAAATAGCCTAAGAGACAGGGGTGGCTTGATTGACGTTGGCTGAGAATTAAAACTTCTCACAAGAAGCACATGTGCACGTAACAAGTTATTCTCGGAAGTGCTTATCCCTAGGGCTTTTACAAATGTCTGCACCCTAAGCATCTCTGAGTCCTTCACAAATATTGGTTTCCCTGGATTGAAATTTCCAGAATGTGGGCGTCTGAAGGCGATGCACTCGGAGTAACCATCACACACAGAACACACAAAACTCTTAAGCTCAAGTGACACACAAAGAGCAGATGGGAAGACAGTCATCCAGAAGATGTGGATGATCTCCTTTTGGGGGGACCATGGTGGGAGAACAATTCTTTGAAGGTGTTTTGTTGATGGTTGTTGATAATGTTAGTTTGTTGTTTGATGTTTGTTTATTTGCTGTTGGTTGCTTGGTTGGTTGGTTGGTTGTTGTTGAAAAAAGCTTCCAATGCTGCTGGCATAGATACCATGAAAATTCAAAGGTCAGCCCTTGCAGACTGATTTTGATCATTTAATCATCTTTTATCGAATGCTGGGTCTAGGAGAGAACAAAGAGATCATAAGAGGCACAGGACTGAGTTTGTAGAGCTGAAATTCCAGACCAACACAGTATGTCGCTGCTCATGTGGTCTCTGCTGTGATTTCACTGGGTCCTGGCCTACTCACTGGCCTCAGATTCACCTGCAAGGGCAACTTTTCTTTGCAGTCAATAGCCATCCCCTCTAACCTTAAGATTCTACAAGGAACTAGAGCTCTCCCATGGGCCCTGGGGCGGTTTGAAAGAGAATGGCCCCCATCGGCTCATATATTTAAATGTTTAGTCCTCAGTTGGTACAACTGTTTGGGAAGAGTCAGGAGGTGTGGCTTTGTTGGGGAAGGTGTGTCACTGGGGGAGGGGCTCTTGCCAGGCCTGGTCTTGCCTTTTTCACCTGCCTGACTGCCTGTGGGTGAGGATGTAAGCTCTCCATCCCCTGCCAGCCTGCCACCATGCCTGCCATGATGAATATGGGCTAACCTTCTGAAAATGTAAGCAAGCCTCTAATTAAATGCTTTCTTTTATGAGAGTTACCCTTGGAAGGCAGAGACAGGCGGATTTCTGAGTTAGAGGCCAGCCTGGTCTGCAGAGTGAGTTCCAGGACAGCCAGAGCTATACAGAGAAACCCTGTCTCAAAAAACAAAACAAAACAAAACAAAAACAAACAACAACAACAATAAAGTTGCCTTGGTCATGGTGTCTCTCCACAGCGATGGAGCAGTAATGCAGACATGCCCTTTGCACTTGTATAGCTTTAGTACTTAGCCGGTTTTTAGTCTGTGCTTAACTTTTCCAAGCATCTCACAATGTCATCTACAAACCAAACTGCCCCTTCCAGGTCATCACCAGGTAATCGTGCTGTTCTATACAGCCGCATAGATGGGAACACAAACATCAACCCTAGAACTGAGTCCTTACTTTGAATGTATGTGCAAAACAAATTCTGCTTTCCTGAAAAGAGAATAGTTGTTCCTGAGCTCCTCCTCCTCTCTTCTCCTCCGTCCCTCTCCCCTTCCTCTTCCTCTTCCTCCTCCTCCTCCTCCTCCTCCTCCTCCTCCTCCTCCTCCTCCTCCTCCTCCACTAGACAAGATCTTACTATGTTACCTAGGCTAGCCCTAAATTCTAGGGCTTAGCTTTTGTGGCAGGAGTCTTCTGTGGTTGTGGGGATAACGGTAAAGTCTGGCTTGGAACTGAACGTGTGTAGGCCAGTAGATAGGGCTGGAGTGGGACAGCCTGTGCTCCAGCCTGACATCATGTTGCCACTAGCAAGACGCCCAGAAGTCTGTCTCCCTTTCTGCCCCCTCATCTATCAAAGGGAGGAGGGGCCGGGAGGCGAATTCTGAGTCTTCAGTGCCGATGCTCTTCTGTGGAAAATGAAGACAAGGTTAACTGTGCCTCCACAGAGCCTCCAGGAAGCTGGTATACGCTATGCCAGGCAGACTTCAGTTTCCCTGCCAAAGCCACATTCCTGCCCATAAGCAAAGTATAGTTCTTATACTTCTAAATGGCTAGGGGAAAAAATGAAGAGTCGTAGCATGAGCGAAGCTTTGGGTTCCATCCCAGCACAGAAAGAAAAATGGGCAAAGAAAGCAGGGAGGGAAAGCGGTGCTATCCCAGAGGATATAAAACAATTATATGAAATGCAGAGTTCAGTATGCATAAGTAAAGATTTACTATTCTCTCTCTCCTCTTCCTCCCCCTTCTTCTCACCCTCCTCCTTTCTTCTCCTCCATCCCTCCCTCTCCTCCTCCTCTTCCTCCTCTTCCTCCACCAGACAAGATCTCAGTACGTTACCTAAGCTAGCCCAAAACTTCAGGGCTTAGTGGCTCGATAGTTTCCTCTCTGCCTCCCTGCCTCCCTTCACCTCCCAGTAGACAAACCTCAGTGCCTGAACAGCCACATTTCATTTATGCATGCTCAGCGGCTGCTCGGCTATTGCAGCAGCACAGCTGGGTAGTTCCAACAGAGGAGCCTTCAACACCTGTATTTGCCACCTGACCTTTTACAGACAGTTTGCCTATCTGTGACCTAGAGTAGTTCTCAGATCCAAACTATTAGGAAAACAAAAATTGTTCATAGAACTTCAAGTTAATGCTACTTTCTCTTTTTTTCTCTCCTCCCCCTCTCCTCCTTCCTCCCCTCCCCCTCTTCTTCCCTTCCCCTCTTCCCTCTCCCTCCCCCTCTCCTCCTCCCTCTCCCTC
>NW_022196903.1:43809769-43813537 GCF_008632895.1 Mastomys coucha
CTCTCTCTCTCTCTCTCTCTCTCTCTCTCTCTCTCTCTCTCTCTGTCTCTGTCTCTCTCTCCCTCTCTGGATGCTCAGAGGCCAGAGAGCTAGCTGCAGATTCCCCCTAGAGCTGGAGTTACAGGCAGTTATCAGCTGCCTGACATGGGTGCTGGAAACCAAACTAGGTTCTTCTGCAAGAGCAGCCATTATTCCAGTCTCCAAGGTGCTTCATGTTCTTCATCAAGTTCTCAAGCAACCTGTCCCATTAGCCTGAATGACAATATGCTGTGTTGTGGAGAGGAAGCTAGAGGGCATTGCTGGTGAATTGTTGTGTGGGACTGTCATAACAGGCCTTCAAGAACAAACAGCACCCAAGAATCCTGTCAGGAGAAATCTGAGTAAGGAGTCACCAGCTTTCAACACTTGATTGAGCTGGCAGGAAACTAAGAGAGGATTCTTTCATGACCCCACCCCTCAAAAGAAAACAGAAGAAAATCAGCAGCAAGCCAGAGTTTTCTCAGGAGGAGCAAATGAACAGACAACCTGGGGGCCTTAAAGTGTGGGTGTCAAGACTCTGTCTTTGGGACTACAAAAATGGCACAGTGGTTAAGAGCACTGGCTGCTCTTCCAGCTCAAGGAACTGGGTTCGATTCCCACCACCCACATGGCAGCTCACAACTGTCTGAATCTCTAGTCCCAGCCCTCTTCTGGCCTCTGTGGTACACATATGTACATTCAGACAAAGCAAACACACACACACACACACACACACACACACACAAACACAAGACCCAGTCAGACTTTGGGTTGAAGATCAGCAAATGAGGAAGCCTAGACAGAATGGAAGGAGCCCCATGTGCCCAGCACTGCCAGGATGGCTCTCCTGCATAAAGCCAGGATCCTTAGTAACAACCTGGACTGAAACAGAGAAAACCCACACAGAGGCAGCAGAGAGACCCACTTGGAAGCAGGGCATGCGCTAGGGCCTGGAGTGACCAGAATTCCTAACCAGGGGCATCTGTACCTGTGAGCTCAAAGCAAGAATTTACAGGGACTGGAGAGGTGGTTCTGCTGTTTAAGAGCGCCAACTGTTCTTCCAGGGTACCCAAGTTCAGTTCCCTAATCAGGCAGTTCACAACTACCTCCTGTAACTCTGGCTCCAAGGGACCTGGCATCCTGCTCTGGACTCTGAGGGCACCCATGGACATGTGGTGAACATTTATACAAACATGTAAACACAAATAAATTTTTAAAACGAACATAGGTTAACACAAAAAAATAAGAGCTAAACATCATGTTTAAAGTAGCTGTGGATGCATCTGTCTGCCTGCCTGGCAGAAGCCATGTGAGCTCTCTGCAGGAATGCCAAGCCACAGATAAAACCTCAAGAACATGGGCTCACAATTTAAAGCAACTCACTGAACACATGTACAAATAATCCTTTATGAATGAGCCAAGAGAAGCAGCCTGGCAGCTACTGCAGCAGACACTGGGCACAGAGTGTGTCTCACCTGGGGGGTCAAATAGACCCAACCCATGACACTGAAGTGGGGGCGGGGGCGGGGGCTGGGGGTGGTTCACTTGAGCTCAGGAGTTCAAGGCCAGCCTGGGAATTATAGAAAGCCTTAGAATTTGAAAATAAAGTTGAGCCAACCTCATACATTCCTTAGGAAGAAGAAGTTGAAAGAAACTGACAGACTGCTAACGTAATGAGAGAAGCATTGTGGCATGGGGACGTCCCCCTAAGAACTTTTAGAGATGAAAATCATAACACTAGCCAGGCAGTGGTGGCGCACGCCTATAATCCCACACTTGGGAGGTAGAGGCAGGCAGATTTCTGAGTTCGAGGCCAGGCTGGTCTACAGAGTGAGTTCCAGGACAGCCAGGGCTACACAGAGAAACCCTGTCTTGGAAAAACCAAAATAATAATAATAATAATAATAATAATAATAATAATAATAATAATAAAATAAAATCATAACACTATGTACTGGCTGGTTTTGTGTGTCAACTTGACACAGGCTGGAGTTATCACAGAGAAGGGAGTTTCAGTTGGGGAAGTGCCTCCATGAGATCCAGCTGTGGGGCATTTTCTCAATTGCCCCTTGTGGGTGGTACCATCCCTGGGCTGGAAGTCTTGGGTTCTATAAAAGAGCAGGCTGAGCAAGCTAGGGAAGCAAGTCAGTAAGGAACATCTTTCCATGGCCTCTGCATCAGCTCCTGCTTCCTGACCTGCTTGAGTTCCAGTCCTGACTTCCTCTGGTGATCAACAGCCATGTGGAAGTGTAAGCTGAATAAACTCTTTCCTCCCCAACTTGCTTCTTGGTCATGATGTTTGTGCAGGAATAAAAACCCTGACTAAGACACACTAAAAGTTAAAAACAGTAACCAGTTGTCTGTTTTGGTTTTATCTTAATTTGTGGGGTTTTTTGAGAGGAAATTTTCAAATATAAACGAACAAATCCATAATATAAATTCAAATCAATATTCAATTTATGGCTAACCTTATCTAATTAATCTCTTTAGTCATTTTAATTTATTTTATTAAATCTATTGATTAGCCTATGTGGGTATGTATATGTATTTGTGTGTGTGTGTGTGTGTGCTACTGGTGCACATATTGCACATGTGGATGTGCAACATTATGGAACTGGTTCTCTTTCCACCTTTATTTCAGGGATCAACCCCAGGTCACAGAGAGTACATTTACCTACTGAGCTCTGATGATGCTATTCACTTTAATTTCTAAAGAAAATTTCAGAAGTTATATCATTTTTATTAAAAAATATTTCAGTTTATTTTTCTATAAAACTAAGACCTTTTAAGAAAATATACAATTGTCTCATCACATATAAAGTAATTAGCAGTCATTTTGTTCTAATAAAACATCCAGTTAGTGCTCAGATTTTATTGTGTAGTGATTAGTTTTTGCATAATTTATTTACTATTTCAAAATATTAGTAAAAATACAGTAGAAACTAGAAATCAGATTTTGAATTTGATTCTTTCCCACCCCCTGCCAGGGTAGAATATGTGGTATATAATATTTTTCCTGATTCCGGGTAGTGGCCATGGAATTTTCCAAACAATCATAAGGAGAAACGCCAGCCCTCTGTGGTGCATGTGTTTATCTAGGGTGTTGGATAAATCAGGTATATTAAACCCATCCCATTTTTTACTTACTGTATGTTTAATTTACAATTGAGAATTTTATTTAAATTTAGTTTATTTGGGCTATGTCCCATCATAAACCAAGGAGCATCCGACAACGACAACTGCTATGATCTGAATTATGTGTCCCAACACATCCACAGATTTAAATATTAAGGAGTTAATTAAGATTATATGAGGTCTCATAAAGACAGGATCTGCAATGGCTGATGTCCTTCCAAGAAGAGGAAAGCACCGAATGAGAACACGTGAAAAGGTGGTCATCAACAAGTGATGGAGAGAGGGACCACCAGAAGCCAGCTTGACACCACCTGGACCTTAGGTTTCTGGCCTCTGTAACTGGGAGTACATTAGTTCTGCCCTATAAGCCACCAAGTCAGTAGTACAACAACCCTAGAAGACTAATATACACTACACACAGGGAGTGATTCTCAGCCAGTGTTGTGCTCTACACCTGAAACCTCAGCACTTGGGAGACAGAGGCAGGAGGATCAGGATTAGTAGAGGAGGGTTATTCTCTACTACATAGGGAGTTGAAGGTCAGCCTTGACTATGTGAAACATTGTCAGAAAAAGAGAGAGGGAGGGAGGGAAGGAAGGAAAGAAGGGAGGGAGG
>NW_022196903.1:43813674-43818976 GCF_008632895.1 Mastomys coucha
GGGGGAGGAAGGGGAAGAAAACTGTCTATCATAAATAGTGCCTTAGGAATAACAACTGGAAACCTGTGGAATAGCTGTTTCCAGATGTTGGACAGTGGGTAGTATGGGTTACACTTGCTAAGGGAAGTGAGCAGGGCAGTCTATAGAGGAGAGAGAAAGCCTTTACAGAACTAGCCATCTCCTGGGGACAGGGAGATAGTTGGTAGAGTGGTGGGGCATGGAAAAGGAAGCTCGTAGAGTTCTAGAGATGGTCACAGCATGTTGTCATTGCTTCAGCTCTTCTCTGTGCTCTCACAGGTCAAAGCCATTGTCAATAAAAGTTTGCTGACTGTTCTTCCCCTGTGCAGAATGAAGGTGTAGTTTTATCCTCAGAACTAAACTGATTTTTTTCCCCCCAGGCACTCTGTTGTTATTGCCTTTGACATCAAAAAGTAAATCTCTTGCTACAGAGTCATAATGAACAGCCAATGTAGCTTCTTGAAATATTGCCTGTGGGCAGGTAGAGGTCTGACTCAGGGCAAACAATGACCCTGAAAGCTCAGGGAATGCTGTGCCTAAGGCAAGTATGGAGAATGGAGCTTGCCCTTTGATTTAAGAAAGAGGTTACAGAGAAATTGTAGAAGTGCCTCCCCAAGGGAGAACCTTCTGTGTGTGAGGTTCTAATGTGTAGTGTCAATTTTGGGATTTTGGTTTCTTTTTTTAAAAAAACACACAGAAATATTATAAGAATATGTTTTCATTTTAATCCCAGATGTGAGATATGGAGCTGCTTCAGACTGTACACAGCAGCTGACTATGATTTGCCTTGTGTTCTGGCAGGGGTGTGAGTTTGCCAGCTGTAGATAGTTTCTGTGATTATGTAATATCTGGAATTCTGGGGACTTTTGAGAGGACATATAAATGCTAGATCCCTGAGAGTTGGGGTAGCTATTGTTGGTGGGTTGTTGGTTGGTTGGGTAGATGGTTGGTTACTGTTGGTTGAAGTTTGTTAAGTATTCATGGGCATAGAAACAACAAGAAGAAATTAGATATCCTGACAGTCAAAATCAAACTTGCTCCAAGGAACTCGAACCTTCTAATCAGCAGAAATTAGTCTAATGACAATGTCACCTCCTTTCTCTTCTATCCTTTTTTCTCTCCAATTTAGTGTTAGGGGTTGAAGAGATGGAGAATGCTGGAAGAAAAAAGAACCCGCAAGGTAGCAAATGCCAACTACACTGGGGTGCCCTCAAACCACCAGCTCTGTGCTTCCTGACATTCATTTTATCTCAGGGCTCCATACCCACTCCTTGTCCTCCTAGAAAACTGGACATGCCTCAAGCCCCAACATAAAACATCTGAGCAGGTGGAGAGCCTAGACCCCTCATCCCTGAGGGTTCAGAGACAATATTGTACCCCTACATTTATAATATAGTGAGCCTTGCTATTCATCTTCTCACTCTTATGGTGGTGGGCATGGAACTTAAGATCTTGAACATGGAAGGTGAGTGGTCTACCACTGAGGTATGTCCCCAGCTCATCTCCTCTCACTTTTTTTTTTAAAAAAATTTGTTTCTTATTTTATATGTATGGGTACTTTGCCTGCATGTATCTGTGCACCACATGTGTGGTGCCAGAAGACTCCAAAAGGGGGCATTAGATCCTCTAGTACTGGAGTTATAAATAGTTGTGAACAACCCAGTGGGCATTGAAAAACCAGTGCTGAGCCATCTTCCCAGCCCTATCATCTTCTTTTCAAAAAGAGTTTGTCCCTTGTGACTGCAAATCTTCCTTGTCAACTTGACTATATTTAGACTCACCATGGAAACACACCTCTAAGTATGTTTGTCTAAATGTATGTCTTAGTTTGTCTAAGTATCTAAGTATGTCTGTGAGGTATTTCTAGAAAGGCCTAACTGGAGAGGAAAAACACACTCCATGGCCCCAGCCTGAGTGAGGGAGACAGTATACAGAGCACCAGGATTTGTTTCTGTTTCATGACTATGGATGTAGAATGATCACTGTACCTTCTCCACTAGGTTGGACTGTGTGCCCTTGAACTGTAAGCATAAATAAACCCCTCCTTCTTTAGGTTACTTTTTTGTTGGGTATCTATTGACAGCAAAAAGAAAAGTAATAACACATCCCCACTTTTAAGTAGAATGTTTACAAAGTAGGTAACAAAATTTTTTAAAGGAAATATATTTTACAAATTCACATTTATTATTATTGTTTTTTGTTTTATTAAAGACAACTTTATTTGATATGTGTGGGTATTTGGCCTGCTTATATTTCTGTGTACCATTTGTGTTTCTGACTAGAAGAGGGTACTGGATGCCCTGGAACTAGATCCTTGGGAAGAACAACTAGTGCACTCTTAATGGGAGATCCATCTCTCCAGCTCCAAATTCATATGAAGTATACTACATTGGAACTACAGGAGAACTCATGAGAATCCTAGTCCTTCCTCCAGCAAGGTCTCTAAGGAACAGAAACAGCACATGAAGAGGAAATAAAATGTAGGAAAAATATAACTTTAATCTTTTTCAAAGTCTACTTTTAATGATGGTTCTTAAATGCTTTAACCTCCCTTGTAGCCCACCACTCACCAGAGGTAATGGAAAAGAAAGGATATGGGGGGAGTGGACCTGTTTAGAAATGGTTCTTTGGAGCAACTCCAAACTGTGTTGTCTGGAAATTGGCAGTTCAGTTCACAGCTTAGCAGTAGCAGCTTAGCCCACTTGCAAACACTTCACAGACACACCAGCAGCCCAGTTCAGTAGAGTTGGGATAACAAACACAAATCAGCAGTGGTGGCACTACCTAGCAGAGAGAGCCAGGGCTCAGCCTTGGCACAAGTCAGCAGGAGGGACCCCAAGGGCTGCCAGGAGAAATTCTCAGCTGTGTCTCTCTCAGGGAAACAAAGATCAGTGAAGATGGGAGCCCCACAAGCGTTGCACAGCTAGCTCTATCAGCAACCCAAGCGCAGCCTCCATCACTGGTCATAGAGTCCATTTTATACTCCCTCCAAACATCATGTGTCCTCCACAGGGCTTGCCTCAGCACATGTCTTCCTTCGGCAAGAGCATCTGTCTCAGCTGACATCATCACTCTGCCAATCAGCCAGAGTTGGAGGAAGCAGCAAGAAACTGCAGCACATTGCCAGAAGTCCTTTTGTGAAATCCCAACATATGGAGCTCAACTACTCAATATAAGGTGGACCAATACATGCATATCATTAGCAAAGAATCCATCACATGTCCTTTCACATGCTTGCTTTAGCAGAACATCCTTTCTCCTGTGTCTGCTTCAGCTAAATGTTCCTTCATGAGTCTGCCTTAGTCTTTCACCTGTGTTCTCTTCAGGAAAACACTCCTTCACGTGTTTGCCCCAGCAAAACACCATCCAACACAACTGACTTTCCAAAGTACCCCATAAGTTTCCACTTTAGAAAAGTGTTCAGTAATGGCAAGAGTCACCATGAGCTGCAGGTAGCCAGTAGTAGCTTACCTTGTGAGGTCATAAAGAGACACTGAGGCCAGGGAGTAGTGGGCGCAACATTTACAACTAAATGTAATTATTTTTAATAATTTGGAGATACCTGCAATTATAGATTGACATAATTCACGCCAATCCCAATTCTGCTGCCTCCCAGGAGGTCTGCTCTAACCTGAGACACATAGGGGAGACTCCCTGGCCCCATACATCCCAATCTTCCTGCCTACTGGGACCCAAGCAAGTCCAGTAGTAATGGGCTCTGCCATGCCCTGTCAGAGCTCCATCCTCCTTCTGATCTGCACCTACAGCTGCAGTCTTGGATCAGAGTTCCACAACAACACCCCATACCCTGCCTGCCTCTCAGGAGGCCTGCTAACCCAGGACAACCAGGCCAGCCAACACCAGAGACAAACAGATGTTGAAAGGCAAGCACAAGAGCATAATCAACAGAAACCAACACAGTATGGCAGCATCAGAAGCCAGCTCTTACTACAGCAACCCACGGAGACCCTAACACATCTGAAGAGTGGGACTGTGATCTTAAACCCCATTTCATAAAGATCATAGAGGCCTTTAAAGAGGATATAAATGATTCCGTTAAAGAAATACAGGAAAACACAATAAATGGATAGAAGCCCTTAAAAAGGAAACAAATAAATCTCTCAAAGAAATACAGGAAAGCCGGGTGTTGGTGGCACATGCCTTTAATCCCAGCACTTGGGAGGCAGAGGCAGGCATATTTCTGAGTTCGAGGCCAGCCTGGTCTACAGAGTGAGTTCCAGGACAGCCAAGGCTATACAGAGAAAACCTGTCTTGAAAAAGAAAAAGAAAAAGAAAAGAAATACAGGAAAATACAGTCAAACAGGAGAAGGGAATGAATAAAATGATCCAAGACCTAAAAATGGAAATAGAAGCAATAAAGGAAACACAAATAGAGGCAACCTTGGAGATGGAAAACATAGGAGAGAAAACAGGAACTAAGGACACAAGCATCACCAACAGAATACAAGAGATGGAAGAGAAAATCTCAGACATAGAAGATACTATATAAGAAATTGATACATTGGACAAAGAAAATGCCAAATGCCAAAAGTTAGGACACTATGAAAAGACCAAACCTAAGAATAACAGGAAGATATTAAAGAGGATAAAGATTCCCAGTGCAAAGGGCCAGAAAACAAAATCATAGAAGAAAACTTCTCTAACATAAAGAGAGTGGTGGCTATAAATGTAAAAGAAGCTTACAGAACACCAAATAGACCAGAAAAAAATCCTCCCATTGCATTATAATCAAAACAGTAAGTGTACAGAGCAAAGAAAGAATAGTTAAGAGCTATAAGGGGAAAAGGCCAAGTAACATATAAAAGCAGACCTATCAGAATTACATTTGACTTTTCAACAGAGACTCTAAAAGCCAGAAAGTCCTGGACAGATAAATGTCTTATAGACCCTAAGAGACCACAGATGCCAGCCCCAACTACTATACCCAGTAAAATTGTCAATCACTATAGATAGAGAAACCAACATATTCTATGACAAAACCAAATTTAAACAATATCTTTCTGCTAATCCAGCCCTACTGAGGATAATAGAAGGAAATTTTCAACACAAGGAGGATAACTACACCAATGAAAACACAAGAACTTAATCATTTCACACCAAACCCAAAAGAAGACACACAGAGAAAGACAGAGAGAGAGAAATACAGAGAGAGAGACAGAGACAGAGACAGAGAAAGAGAGAAACACCTCCAACATCAAAATAACAGGAACTAATAATCGTTGATCATTAATATCTCTTAACATCAATGGGCTCATTTCACCAA
>NW_022196903.1:43818986-43831415 GCF_008632895.1 Mastomys coucha
AACTAACCACAGAAACAATGAAACTAACAGATGTTATGAACAAATGGATTTAACAGATATCTACAGAACTTTTCACACCCCGCCCCCACAAATAGAAGAATATACCTTCTTCTCAGCACCTCATGAAACCTTCTCCAAAACTGATCGTATAATTGGGCATAAAGCAAAGCAAGCTTCAGCAGAGATATGAGGATTGAAACAAGTCCATGAATTCTATCAGATCACCACAGACTAAGACTGGACTTCAACAACAACAACAAAAACAAAAACAAAACAGAAACCCCACATATTCATAGAAACTGAACAACTCTCTACTCAGTGATCACTTAGTCAGGAAAGAAGAAAAGAAAGACTTTCTAGAATTCAATGAAAATGAAGGCACAACATATCCAAACATATACTATGAAAGCAATGAAAGCAGTATTAAGAGGAAAGTTCATACCACTAAGTGCCTTCATAAAGGAATTGGAAAGATCTCATACTAGCAACTTAACAGCACACCTGAAAACTCTAGACCAAAAAGAAGCAAACACACCCAAGAGGAATAGACATCAGGAAATAGTCAAACTCAGGGCTGAAACCAATGAATTAGAAACAAAGAGAGCAATACAAAGAATCAACAAAACTAAGAGCTGCTTCTTTGAGAAAACCAATAAAATAAACAAACCTTTTGCCAAACTAAAAGGCAGAGGAACAGTATCCAAATTAACAAAATCACAAATGAAAAAGGAGACATAACAACAGAAAATGAGGACATTCAAAAGATCATTAGGTCATACTTCAAAAGCCTGTATTCCACAAAACTGGAAAATCAAAATGAAATGGATGATTTTCTAGACAGATTCAGTTACCAAAGTTAAATCAAGATCAGGTAAACTATCTAAACAGTCCCATAACTCCTAAGGAGATAGAGGCGGTCATTAAAAGTCTCCCAAACAAACAAACAAAAAAGCTCAGAACCAGATGGTTTTAATGCAAAATTCTACCAGACTTTCAAAGAAGAACTAAAATAAATACTCCTCAAATTATTCCACAAAATAGAAACAGAAGGAACACTACCTACTTCATTCTGTGAGACCACAGTCACCCTGATACCTAAGGGTATCGCAAAGGCTCAACAAAGAAAGAGCACTTCAGACCAATATCACTTATGAACATTGATGCAAAAATAATTCTTAAAATATAGAAGTAATTCAATAAATAAATAAAAATTCTTAAAATAATTCAATAAAATTCTTGCAAACAAAATCCAAGCATACATTGAAAATATCATTCACCATGATCAAGTAGGCTTCATGCCAGGGATGCAGGAATGCTTCGATATATGAAAATTAACCCAATCCATTATGTAAATAAACTGAAAGGAAAAAAACCCACAAGATTATCTCATTAGATGCTGAAAAAGACTTTGACAAAATCCAACACCACTTCATGTTAAAAGTCTTGGAGAGATCAGGAATTCAAGGCACAAACCTAAACATAATAAAAGCAATATACGGCAAGCCAATAGCCAACATCAAATTAAATGGAGAGGAGCTTGAAGCAATCCCACTAAAATCAAGGATGAGACAAGGCTGCCCACTCTTTCCCTATCTATTCAATATAGTACTTGAAGTTCTAGCTAGAGCAATAAGACAACAAAGGGAGGTTAAGGAGATACAAATTGGAAAGGAAGAAGTCAAGGTATCACTATTTGCAGATGATATGATGATAGTGTACTTAAGCAATCCCAAAATTTCCACCAGAGAATTCCTACAGCTGATAAACAACTTCAGCAAAGTAGCTGGATATAAAATTAACTCAAAGAAATTAGCAGCCTTTCTTCATACAAATGATAAGCAGGCAGAGAAAGAAATTAGGGAAACACCACCCTTCACAGCCAAAAATAATATAAAATATCTTGGCATAACTCTAACCAAGCAAGTGAAAGATCTGTATGACAAAAAATTCAAGCCCATTAAGAAATAAATTGAAAAAGATATCAGAAGATAAAAATATCTCCCATGCTCATGGATAGGTAAGATTAACATAGTAAAAATGATCATCTTACTAAAGCAATCTACAGATTGAATGCAAGCCTTATCAAAATTCCAAAACAATTTTTTACAGACCTTGAAATAGCAATTCTCAACTTCATATGGAAAAACAAAAAAACCCAAGATAGCCAAAACAAAAAATGAACTTTTGGAAGAGTCACCATCCCTAACCTCAAGCACTACTAGAGAGCAATAGTGATAAAAATTGCATGCTGTTGGTACAGAAACAGACAAGTTGGTCAATGGAATTGAATCAAAGATCCAGAAATAAACCCACACACCTATGGACACTTGGTTTTTGATAAAGAAGCCAAAACCATACAGTGGAAAAAAAGAAAGCATCTTCAACAAATAGTGCTGGTCTAACTGGGGGTGAGGATCTGCATGTAGAAAAATGCAAATAGATCTATATTTATCACTCTGCACAAAATTCAAGTCCAAGTAGATCAAGGACCTCAATATAAAACTGGATACACTAAATCTCATAGAAGAGAAAATAGGAAATAGCCTTGAACATATTGATACAGGAAACAATTTCCTGAACAGAACATCAATAGCTCAGGCTCTAATATCAACAATTGATAAATGGGACCTCATGAAACTGAAAAGCTTCTGTAAGGCAAAGGACACAGCCAATAGGACAAAATGGCAGCTTACAGACTGGGGAAAGACCTTTACCAACTCTACATCTGACAGAGGGCTAATATCCAAAATATATAAACAACTCAAGAAGTTAGACTCAAAAAGCCAAATAACCCAATTTAAAAATGGGGAACAGAGCTAAGCAGAGAATTCTCAATTGAGGAATCTCACAATAGCCGAAAAGCATTTAAAGAAATGTTCAACATCCTTAGTCATCAGAGAAATGCAAATCAAAACAACCCTGAGATTCCACCTCACACCAGTCAGAATGACTAAGATCAAAAGCTCAGGTGACAGCAGATGCTGGCAAGGATGTAGAGAAAAAGGAACACTCCTCCATTGCTGATGGGATTGCACACTTGTACAACCACTCTGGAAATCAATCAGGCTGTTTCTCAGAAAATTGGAAATAGTTTTACCTGAAGACCCAGCTATACTGCTCCTGAGCATATACCTAAAAGATGATCCATCATACTGTAAGGACACATGTTCCACTATGTTCATAGCAGCTTTATTCATAATAGCCAGAAACTAGAAGCAACCCAGATGTCCCTAAATGGAAGAATGAATACAGAAAATATGGTTCATTTTCACAATGGAATACTATTCAGCTATTAGGAACAAGGACATCATGAGTTTTGCAGGCAAATGGATGGAACTAGAAAATATCATCCTGAGTAAGGTAAGCCAGACCCAAAAGGACATGCATGGTACATACTCACTGATAGATGGATATTAGCCATAAAGTACAGAATACCTATGATACACCCCACAAACCCAAGAAGTTAAACACAAAGGAAGGCCCAATGAAGGTGCTTGAATCACACTTGGAAGGAGAACAAAAATGGTCATAGGAGGCAGAGGGAGGGAGGGATGTGGGATGGAGGAGGTGAGAGGGAGGGAAATAGGGTGTAGAATGGTAAACCATGCCAGGAAGCTTGGTAAGGTAAAATGGGCCTGAGTCCCGGAGACTTATGGGGGTTTTTTTGTTTTTGTTTTTTAATGTGTGGGAGTGCCCTATCTGCATGTATACCTTCATGCTAAAAGAAAAAGCACATTTTAGATGTTGGTGAGCTATTATGTGGTTGTTGGAAACTGAACTTGAGATCTCTGGAAGAGCAGCCAGTGCTCCTAACCACTTGGCTTATATTTGTAAGAAACAAGGTCCCTAAGGCTGATGCCTAGCCCAGTTGGTGGTCAGAGTGTGATGTTTCTCATGGAACATAAGACAGTATTTTATAGGATCCAACTCTTCCCAAGACGACACAGTGCTTGTGGCTGATCCACTGGTTCCAGGGACAAAATTGGCTGATTGTTTGTTTGCTTTAGGACAGCTCCCAAGCCACAGATCCCCCCAATTCCCTGGACTCTTTAGCCTTGGGCAGCACAAGCAAAAATCCTAAGCAAAGACCCTTCTTCCAACCTACTGATATGTTCTGTCCTCCTTTGGGTATACTGTCACTTGTTAATGTGTACTTGGTAGGGTTTTTCTAATAGATTTTATGCAAATGCCTAACTCTGAAGCATTTCATCCTCTAGCTGGCTTTGGTACTTTGTAGGTCCTTCTTTTTCCACCCTTTATCCTGCTGCTTGACCCCCTATTAGTAGATAGGAGAGAAAGAAGAACAGAGGGGAGAGAGAAATAGACATTTCTGAATCTAATTTATTTCTTCTTGTTTCTGAGTTGCTTGTAGTCAGTCTTTGCTACTTTATGGGGTATTCTTTTTCCCACCCTTTATCCCCCCACCCCAGTTTCACCCCCTATCACTAGATAAAAGAGAAAGACCTGAGGGGAGAGGTCTAGAGAGCTCTGAATCTAATTTCTTTTTTTTTTTTTTCTTTTGATTTTTTGAGACAAGGTTTCTCTGTGTAGCCCTGGCTGTCCTGGAACTCGCTCTGTAGACGAGGCTGGCCTCAAACTCAGAAATCCTCCTGCCTCTGCCACCATTGCCCAGCTGAATCTAATTTCTTTTTTCTTGTTTCTTCTTTGAGCATGACTACTAACAACTAAAACCACACCCCCTCCCATGACCTACAACCACCCACCCTGCCTCTCAGGGCACTAGCATTTATGTACCCTCTGAAAAGTTCCTAGAATTCCAATCATCACGCAGTTGCAGAAACTATCTGCAGCTGGCAAAACCGTGCCTCGACTAGAGCACAAGACAAAGCATAGTCAGCTGACAGTCTGAAGCAGCCCCACAATCCTACACCTTCTGGGATTAAAATGGAAACAGTTTCTTATAATATTCCTGTGTTCTATAAAGAAAGCAAAATTCCAGGATTCTCACAGTATCTTCCCCATGAAGCCAATTCATAGCGAAATATTATACAGTTAAGCTCTACATGATAGTACTCTGACCAACGAGAATGTTACTGAGCACATCTTATGGTAATATTGTTTGTGAAAAAGGGAACATGACATGAATTCCCTGACCTCTACATGTGTACAGTTTAGGATGAATGAAGCAGGAACACAAATAACATACTGAACAGTGTGATATCAGAAGTTCAAGTTGTCATGGAGACCATGTAAATGCTGGGGATAAAGGGAGGTCTACGTGTTGGTCCAGAAGATTACAATGCTTGGTAATGGTTTAGCTTAGTTTATGTATGACATTTGTACAATGGAATTGATTACTGATGCCATCTTTCAGAGCCTGTTTCTACAGCTGATAATGTATAACTGATTTCCTTGTGACCACACAAAGTTCTATAGCATACGCAGATAATGCTTGACAACATATATGGGTGAGAATACACCTCTGGGATGATCATGTGGAAATACAGAACAGATGGCAAGCATGGCAAGAAATATCAACTTCATGCCCATGGGGAAATGGAACTGAAGAAGAAGGGATGAGAACTCAAATTCAGAGACGATAACCTCATCTGTAACCATTTACTTTTCTTATGTAACAGAACAATTGTAAATATTTGTAAGTCTTTGGAGTGGGACACACAGGTACATATACTACTGCACTTATTTATTTTGTGACAGGGTTTTAATTTTACATGTTTCAGGTGTTTTGCCTACATATATGTCTGCACAGTATGTGAATGCACTTCATCTGAAGAGGGCATTTGATGCAACTGAAACAGAATTACAGATGGTCTTGAGTTGCCATGTGTGTGCTGAAAATTAAATCCAGGTCCTCTGGAGGAGCAGTCTGTGTTCCTGACTACTCAGCCATCTTTCTAGTTCTTGAATTTAGTTTTTTTTGGGGGGGGGGCAGTGGGAGATGGCTAAAAATATTTAATTCCTATTTGACAGGGTTAATTTCTGCATATTTGGGGGAGGGAAAAAAGAGAGGAGAGAGCTAGAGAGGGTTGAAGGGGCTGGAGAAAGTAGGAGAGAGGGAAAGAGGGAGAAAAGGAAAGGAGAAAGAAGAGGAGAGAGAGAGGTGGGAACCCTTTAATTCCTTTTAAGATGTTTTTATTTATGTATGCCTACAAGACAGAAGAGGGCATCAGATCCTATTATAGATGGTTGTGAGCCACCCTGTGGTTGCTGGGAATCAATTCTCAGGACCTTTGGAAGAGCAGTCGGTGCTCTTAACCATAGAGCCATCTCTCCAGCCCCATAGATTATTTGGGCTCACTTTTTTCTCTTTTTTTCCTTCCTTTCTTTTCTTCCTTTTTTTTTTTTTTAAAGAAGGACAAGGTTTTTCTGTGTATTCCTGGGTGTCCTCGAATTCACTTTGTAGACTAGGCTGGCCTCTAATTCAGAGATCTCTGCCTCCCGAGTGCGGGAAGTAAAAGTGTAAGCCACCACCATCCACATTGTCCCTAACATTCCTTAAACTGCTCCCCAGCCAATCCGTCTGAATCTCCGTTTCCGGTTACATCCCCGCCCACTTCGTGACGCAGAATCCCGGAGCCACCCGGAAGTCCCGCACCATCAGGGAAGTCGCGGCGACAGCTATGGGTCCGGGCTGGTCTCCCGCGCGGCGTTTGTGGCCGCTGCTGTGGCGCATAGCGGTCTCCCAGAGAGTGGGCACCGCAGTGGCTTCGGTTCCCTGGCTACCGCGGCTGGCAGAGCGATGGCTTCCCGCGGGGCCCGCGACTTGCCTGACCCCGAGCTTGACGCGCGGCCTGCACCAGGGGCCTCAGCCGGAGGAGCGGACCGGTGACGACGCTCGCCTGCAGCCCGGAGCCGCAGGTACGCGGGCAGGAGAGCTGGTGGCCGGGCCTGACTCAGTCGGCCCTGGGCTTCCCTGTGCCCTTCGGGGGCAAGAAACATAGCCGTTTGCGCAGACGCAGAGCTGGAAGGGATTTGTGAGGTGGTTGGCACCAACTTTGCTTTGCGTAGACAAAAGTCCGGGAGGGAAGCCAGGTGGCGTGTTGTCTTCAAAATCCCAGTCATATAGCTGGCCACATGCCGGCCCTTGGCATTACAGCCCAGGGCTCTCACCCTGCTTCACGATCTATCCAGGGTCGTAGCAGACGGACTGATTGGTCTTAGTAGTCCTAGCAGCCACGTTTCTTCACATCCGTTGAAGGCTGTGGAACCGCCTACCTCACAATATAGTTAAGCAACCTTTTTTTAAGCTGTGATTTGATGTAGCGTGTCCCATGCCCTAGGATATTGTCTTCTCCTGCAAATCATACCGCTGATCGTTGTGTAGCATCCCTGCATTTGCCGAATGTTGTTCATTTCGGTACTAGTCATTTGCTACTGCTTCCACTTGGTAATCGCTGTATTCAGTGCCTGTAATCTGAGCATTCTGCGTAGAAAAGCTGAGCAGTGTTTTAGGAAACTTGTTCGGGTTCAGTTTTAAGCTGATTTTGGTTGGTTGAATGGAGATGGTAGTAGGGGTTGGACCCAGGGCCATGTACATGCCACCACTAAAGCACACCTTCAGTCTATTATTTAAAAAAAAAAAAAAAATCTTTAGACATTGTCTTCCTGAGTTGCTCAGCCTAGCATTGAACCCGAGATCCTCCTGCCTGGTGTTCACCAAGGCATTTTGGATATAAATACACTCTTAGAGGAGCAGTTCCACCGTCTCCAGGAGACGTTGTGTCAGCCTCTGTAGATAAATGTAGGTCTGTATTTTCCTCAGCCACCTGACACAAGCCTTTCTGCATTTTCAGATAACATTGGTGCCAAGTTTGACATCGATATGCTGGTTTCACTTCTGAGGCAAGAAAATGCAAGAGACATTTGTGTGATCAAGGTTCCTCCAGAAATGAGATACACAGACTACTTTGTAATTGGTAGTGGGACTTCCACCCGACACTTACACGCTATGGTCCACTACATTGTGAAGATGGTAGGATGCTCTCCTTTGTTTTGAACCTTTACCTAGAGAGTGACTTGGTACACTAGGATGGGAGTAACACACAAGAGGCTATAGAGGAAGCCCACTTTCTAGAATTCCCAAGAGTGATTTTTACGGTTTCTCAGAGTGAAAGGTTTGGGAACAAGTACTTAGCTCTGTTGAGTCCAGATAACTATTTTTTTTAATGTTTATTTATTTTATGTATATGAGTACATACTTAGTTGTACAGGTAGTTGTGAGCCTTCATGTGGTTGTTGGGATGAATTTTAGGACCTCTGCTCGCTCCGATTGTCCCCGCTCGCTCAGGCCCAAAGATTTATTTATTATTATAAATAAGTACCCTGTAGCTGTCTTCAGACGCACCAGAAGAGGGCGTCAGATCTCATTACAGGTGGTTGTGAGCCACCATGTGGTTGCTGGGATTTGAACTCAGGATCTTCGGAAGAGTAGTCAGTGTTCTTACCCACTGAGCCATCTCACCAGCCCAAGTCCAGATAATTTCTAATTCGAGTCTTTTGTGACAAAAATTAATAATCTGAAACAAGCCATTTTGCATCTGAAACAAGACAGCATATGTCTGTTCTAGAGCATCACCTAGCCTCTAGCTATTGAAAGGTTTTAAAAACTATTTAAAAGATTTAGAGGTTTATTTTTATTTTTTATTTCATGTTTATGCCTAGTGCCCACAAGTCAGAGGAAAGCATGTCATCCTCCTAGAACTGGAGTTAAAGGAAGTTGTGAGCTGCCATGTAGTTGTTGGGAATTGAGCCTGTGCAATGAACCTCTGAGTCAACTCTCAAGCCCTTAAAATCATTTTGAACTAGTTGGGTGTGGTGGAACATCTTTAATCCCAGTTTCTTGGGTGGTAGAGGCAGACAAATCTCCTGAGTTCGAGGCCAGCCTGGTCTACAGAGTGAGTTAAGGTCAGCTAGGGCTACACAGAAAAACCCTCTCTCCAAAAACAAACAAACAATTATAAGTTATATGGATATGCATGCTTCTGTGTGGGTTTATGCACATGAGTCGCCAGATATGGCTGCCAAACTTGGGTCCTCTCCTAGAGCAGCAACTCTATTAACTGCTCAGCTTTCTCTCCATTCAAATGGAGATCATACTTTGAAGCCCAGTTCTTCAGTTATACTCTATACTCGCCACTTCAGACACCTGATTTCCACATATGGCTGTGATTTCTACCGTACTGAACAGCCATATAAATTTCCACATTTCCAAAAAGTTCTGGACAATGCTTCTTGTCTTAGTTTGCTTTCTGTTGCTGTGATAACCATCATGGTGGAAGCAGTTTAGGAACGGTGTTTTGTTTTTGTTTTTTTTAAAGCTTACAGGTTATAGTACTTCATTAAGAGAAGCCATATCAGGAATCCAAGGCAGGAACTTGAAGCAGAAACCAACAGAAGAACTCTGCTTTCTGGCTTGCTTACTCTACTTTGTTCAGCTAACATAGTCCAGGCCCATCTGCCTAGGTGTTCCCCAAACACTATGAAGCATCAGGAAGGTAAAAGTGAAATATATGTAGTCCTTGCCCTGTGAGTTCACAGTCTCAGATGAAGGAAGAGGGGTCATTTTCTAGTTGGATTGAATGTGATTCAGAACCGGAAAAAAAAAAAGTGTATACCCAGCAGCTGCCAGCAGATTGTGACACCATTCTACAGGGTATAGACACTCTTTGTTAACAATTGGTCAAAAAGGCAGTTAAAAACAGCTGGGGATGCCTAGACAAGGCCTTTAAAATAAAAATAGGTTGAAAGCAAACCTAGTACAATATGATAGAGTGGAGGGAGTGGTTTTTTTCTTTTGTTTGTTTGTTTTTTTTTTTTTTTTTTTTTTTTTTTTTTTTTTAACTGAGACAGTTTCTCTGTGTAGCCATGGCTGTCCTGGAACTCACTTCTTAGACCAGACCAGGCTGGTCTTGAACTCAGAGGTCCTCCTGCTTTGGCCTCAAGTACTGAGATTAAAAATATATGCCACCACCATCAGTCGAGTGGAGGAACATTCTTAGGAAGTATTTGGAGACAACAAGATCAAGAAAGATGGAGAGAGTTGTAAGGCAGAATCTCTCAGATGCAACTGGGCATGGGTGAAAAGTAACTAAGGTGTAAGGCTTTTGAGTATTTAAAAAATAGGTTTTTCAGAAAAGTTGCACAAGAGTAGAGAAGTACAAATTACTTTAACAAAATGTTTATATGAGAAGGGCAAGAAAGAATTTGGTTTTTAGTATCTTACAAATAGAATCATATAGTGTTCAGCCTTTTGTGACTAGTGTATATGACTCAGATCGTGTTGCCAAGGTTCACCTATGTTGTAGCATGTGCTAGATTTTGTTTGGTTATTTTGTTTTTCCTTGTTCAGTGGTGGGGATTGAGCCCAGGGTCTGTGAGTACTAGTGCTCTGCCACAGAGCTACACCCTAGCCAGTAACAACACCCTGCTGTATCCATTTCCCCATTGATAGACACTTGGGCTGTGCCCAGGTCTCAGCTGTTGTGATTCTACTTTAAATATGTCCATAGAACTGTCTATTGCTTTTGACCTTGGATATGCACCTAGAGATAGAATATTTGGATCATATAGTCATTCTATTTTTACCTTCTTTTAAATTAAAATTTATTATAAAGAACATGTGAATAATAAACATCACACTGTGAAATTAACCAGACTCAAAAGTCTTTTATTTCCAAGTAGCCCCATCTGTTGACCAGGCTGGCCTCAAACTCAGAAATCCACCTGCCTGCCTCCCAAGTGCTGGGATTAAAGGCATGCACCACCACTGCCTGGCCAGGTTTTAAATTAAAGTCTGGATCCATGAGTTTTTTGTTTTTTGTTTTTTAATAAGGTGAAAGATATTAATCCAATCTAGTTTTTTTGTGGTAGGTGTCCAGTTTTACCAGCACCATTTGCCAAATCTGACATTTCCCCAATACCTGTTTTTCTCTTCTTTAAAATTAAGTAGGCACAACATAGTTTTAGTTCTGTGTTTTCTACTATCTCATTGGCCTACACATCTATTTAATTATTATGTTTTAGATTTTAAATTTTATGTCTATGAGTTTTCTGCTTACATGTATGTATATGTGTACCACCTGTGTACCTAGTGCCTTTGGAGATCAGAAGATGGTGTTCAGTGTGCTGGTGGTTGTGAGCCACCATGTGGGTGCAAAGAACTGAACCAGGCCCTTCAAAAGGAATACATGCTCTTAACCACAGAGCCAGCTGTCCAGCCCGTACTTGACATATTTATACCTGTGCCAGGCTGTCTTCGTCTGTCTTCACCATTCACTCCGTAGTATAACTCACGATCAGCAGCACTCTTGCTCCTTAGGATTGCCTTGGCTGTTCATAGTCTTTTCTTGTTCCACTAAAGTTTTTTCTAAACCTGTGAAGTATAGCACTAGAATTTTGATAGGTATTGCATTAAATCAGTAAATTAATTCTGGAATAAAGTCATTTTCACACTATCTGCCAATCCAAGGGCAGGGAAAGTCTGTCCTTTTGAGTGTCTTCTGTGATTTTCTTTTTCAGTGTCTTGAAGTTTCTATGTAGAGATCCTTCTCTTCTTTGGCTTCATATAACCCTATCTTAGGGTTTTACTACTATGAACAGACACTATGGCGTGCGCCACCATGCCTGGCCTAGTTTACCACCATGCCTGACCTAGTTTGACTTCTTTTCTACTTTATCTCTTTAATGTCTTTCTCTTATCTAATCTCTGTAGCTAACACTTACAGTACTGTATTACATAAGCAGTTGAATGAGCATCCTTGGTCCTGATTTTAGAGGAAATACTGTTTGTCTCCGTTCAACCTAATGTTGGCTTCCAGTTTATTGTTGTATGTAGCAGCCTTGATTATTTCAAGGTATATTCCATCTGTTCATCATACAGTTTCCAGAACTTTTATCACAAAGACATGCTGAACCTTTCAGTTTCAATTGAAATGATTATGTGATTTCTTTCCTTAAGCTTATTTATATATTTATTGATTCCTTTATGTTGAACTAATCTTGCTTTTCAGCCCATTTGGTCACAATGGAATTGCTCTCCTGCATAGCCTTATCTATTAATGATGTGTGTGTTTCATTTGATTAACCGTCTTCTTTATTTCAAATTCCCTTCATTTCCCTTTTGATTTTTTTTCAATGTTTCAATCTCCTTGCTAATTTTTTCCTCCACATTTTAGAGTTTCACCTTCAATTAAATAACTGTAAAAAATCTCTTTGGAGACTGCCTTATGACATGCTTGCATAGATTTTCTTAGTTTGTGCATCTCTTTCTTTGAATTTTCTATATCATTGATTCTTTAAAAAAAATACTCAGAATTCTTTTTCAGGCATTTCAGCTATCTCTCGTTTTGGATTCTCTTACGGGAGTTTTAGTGGGCTGGTATAGGTGGTGAATTTGTGTTTCCTTGTGAGTTTGTTATGTTTTTTTTGTTTTTTTTTGTTTTTTTTTTT
>NW_022196903.1:43834591-43838679 GCF_008632895.1 Mastomys coucha
CTGGGTGTGTCAGAGTGCCTGGGAGTGGAGATTCCTCTGGGTGTTGTGGGACTGGCTGTGGAGCTTGCCCCCAAGGTCTGCTCTGGACCCCAGCCCAGACAGACCAGAAGGAACCCGAGTCACTGGGCTAGTGGAGTTCTGTGTGCCTGGTCCCGCTGGTCCCAGTTACTCCCAGTGTTGGGGCAGATGTTGGTTCCTGCTTACCTCTGATCTCAGGTTTGTTGTGTTTTACATATTTGTTGAAGTAGGTTTGTCCTGACTTCCCCTTCTTCTGAGCCTGCTGGGTATTTTGTTTTCTGAAACTTTCTTGAGCAGTGGTTTTCCACCTTTGGGGGTGTCCAATGACCCTTTTACAGGGTTCGCCCTAAGGCCATCGGAAATCAGATATTTACATTATGTAGCAAAACTACAGTTATGAAGTACCAATGAAAATAATTTTATGGTTGGGGTCACCACAAGAGGAACTGTATTAAAGAGTTGCAGCATTAAGAGAACTATCTGCCTGAAAATTAGCTATGTATTAGTAAAACTTGGTATTGATTGCTAAAATGGAGTTGCTGAAGTAATCCTGTCTTGAGTATGTGTCAGCAGGACCAAGGGTGGAGCTGCACTCTAAGCTCTAAGGCAACCAGGTAGAGTCTGACCTGCTAAAGAAAGGATACCAAACTTCAGACCCAGTGAAACCTACCACTTGGGGTCAGGGTTAGGATTATAGCCTCAGGCCCAAAGTAACCTCTGGAGCATAGCAGTATACTCAGGATTCTGCAGTGACCCCTGGAATCTTACAAGTCAGAACCCCACACCCACACTGGCCTTAGATACCACTAGAACCAAAGCCCCAGTCTGTCAGGGGACCATGGGCAGCTGGGAGCCAAAGTTCCTGCACTGGCCTCTGAGGCTGCAGTCCTGGTTGCTGAGCGATTTCTGGTTCCTCCAATGCTAAAGGCCTAGACAGCTGGCATTCTCTGGACCACAAGAAGCCAGAAAGGCCTGGTCACATAGTTCTGTCTGGTCTAGTTAAAGCTAAAGGCCTGAATGTCCAGTATGCAGTTTTTAACTTTTTAAGGAACTGCTCTATACAATTGACTAAACTACAATTTCCGTTCTCACTAGAAGTGTCAATTTTTACACATTCTGATCAGAATTCCCACTTTGCTTTTCTGATAGTAGGCATCCATATGGTGTGAAATAGCATGCCATGGTTTAGAATTGCATTATTAGTAATGTAATCAATACTAGTTTTTGTTGGCTGTATTATAAATTCTTTTGGAGAATTCTGTTCATCTATACAATGCATGTTTTTAAAGAAAAAAATCTGTCTTGTTGTTAAGAGTTGTGTTTTCTGCATATGAATCCCTTGTCAAATATGCGACCTGTAAATGCTGCCATTCTGTGGGTGGTCATTTGAAATGCAGCCAAGGAGAAAAGTGGTTAGGGCAGGAAATTGTTTTCTCTAAATTATGAATCATGTGGCAGAGGATGGCTGTGTGAAATTAATTAATCCTGAAGTTCAGTCTAAGGAAATTGTCCCTAGACCCTAAGTAGGAGCAGGGACTCTCCTCCTTACTCTAAATGCATGGCCTGTTTTTTTTTCAGTATAAACACCTGAAATGTAGAAGCGATCCGTATGTCAAGATCGAGGGGAAGGACACTGATAACTGGCTGTGTGTGGACTTTGGTAAGTTACTAGTATGCAGTTTACAAATGAATACCCATTATTTAAACTTTGTTTTCAGCTGCAAAAAGATAGAAATAAAATGTAAGATTTTTGAATTTTGTTTCATGTAATAAAAGTTTGATTTGATTATATCAGGTAGTACTAGTCACATGTGAAAGCTTTGCCTACCCAAAGAACTCTTGATAGAACACATAACTGTATGCTTTGTATGTAAGGACCACACAGTGAATTAATATGTCATAGTTTCAGAACACTGTCCAGCCAGATATGAACTACTAAGGAGAAACAGTAGCTGCATGCCTACTCTGGGGCCAGGTGGCAGTCATCTGAGAGTTTAGCCTACTTGCAAGTTTTCATAGTTAGGGTTACGATTGCTGTGGTGAAACACCATGACCACAGGTAACTCGGGGAGAAAAGGCTTTGTCTCACTCACAGATCCGTATAACAGTTCATCTCTAAAAGGAGTTAGGGCAAGTAGGAACCTGAAGGCAAGAGCTGATGAAGTGGCCAGGAGTGCCTGCTCAGCCTGCTGTCTTACAATCCAGGACCACTGGGCACTAATTAAGAAAATGCCCTATTGGCTTACCCAATCTTCTGGAGGCATTTTCTCAGTTGAGGATCTCTCTTAGTTGACATGAAACTTACCAGCTCACATGTTGTCATTCCAGTTTCATGAAGACAAGACCATTTTGGAAAAGCATAGTGATTCTTGAGCCAATGGCAGTGACCAGTACTGTAAACTCTGCTGGCTCCCTGAGCCTCAGAACCCATAAGGTAGCCCACAGACCAGGTGACGCATAAGTAGGAGCAAGCGGGCCTACTTTTTTTTTTTTTTTTTTGCTGTGCTGTGAGACAGCAAGATTGTAAACCAGGGTTTCTCAGCTTTGTCACATTCATGTTTTTGCTATGTGCTTGGGGAACATTTTGTGTAGTGCAGAACAGGATGCTTGTTATTTGTAGTATCCACTCTCCTCTCTCCAGTTAAAACAAAGATGTCTGTGGGCATTGAAACATTACTATGAACATAGCTGTCTTAGAGGCAAGCCCTATCTGGTAGGACTATTGACTTTGAAAACTCTCCTCACAAGATGTACAGAAAAGTGAAACCTGGGAGACAGTTGTTGCAGGGTATGACCAGAGGAACCTGACAGACCCAACTTGCATTCCCATGGATTAAAGTTAACAGCCATTATTGATGCTACTTGGTGACCTCATTTTCATGCTAAGTGGCAGATGTTTTAACAGCTACAGCATCTCTTTGCTGGAAGGGGTCTACCATTTTGCCCTTGAAGTTGAAGATGAGGATAAAAATATAAACAATGGATTTTCTTCATTGTAATTTTTATCTGTTCCTAATAGGGAGTATGGTGATCCATTTGATGCTTCCAGAAACCAGAGAAACCTATGAATTAGAGAAATTATGGACTCTACGTTCTTTTGATGACCAGTTAGCTCAGATAGCAGCTGAGACGTTACCTGAAGACTTCATTCTTGGACTAGAAGATGACACTTCATCCCTGACTCCAGTGGAGTTCAAATGTAAATAAAACAAAGTTAATGCCATTCTTTCCTTTGATATGACTGAGGCAACTGCAAATACAGGTCCTAGCCATCTCCTTGGTCACTACAAGTAAAAACTCTTGAACACTCACGCTGGAAGCTCACAGACCAAGAACCAGTAATCCAATCCCGGTTTTTCAGCATACTGTCTTTACTCTTGAGATTCTAGCATAATGCCTCGGGTAGTACTGATCCTGTGATTGATTCAAATTCTCTGTTGAGATTATTCATTTTGTTTAAACGCAAATATTCTTTGCCATGGAATGGCCAAAGCTTGAAAAAAAAGTAGTGCAAAAACCCCACCCATATAGGCTTTCCTCCCTTCCCCAGGGATGTCTGAGGGCAGTCATAAGTAGCAGGGTGCTAGGGCACAAGGACAGCATTTCTATAACCCTTCCAGAGGGCTCCCAAGTGGCACAAATATAGTTATAGTTAAAATATTGGGCAAAGTCATGTAAATCTGTAGGTCTTAGTTTATATTAAATAGGACAACCAAGGTTCACATTTCTGTACCAGGGGCTGAAAAAACAACTTGCTGGAAGGTTACTGCTTACTGTAAGGTATCACAGAAAATAACTCAAGAACAGTCATCGGAAAACATACTACAGAAGCTGTGGTTTATGATGAAAACTTTATTCTGCATCAGGGTACCTGGAAAACGAAGCTGCTTTTGGGGCACACTACAGATGAGAATGATCTGTATATGGTGAACACAAAACACAATTATAGAGTTACTCAGTACCAGGTACTCCCGACCACCAGTGCTTAAATGAAAGTAAAACATGATTGGCCACTCTAAAGGCTAGACATGAAATATGGCAGAATTGAAAGCAACAGATAGAAATGTAGC
>NW_022196903.1:43839311-43852910 GCF_008632895.1 Mastomys coucha
TATGGTCTGATCTCAAGTGTGTTGGCAAGCTGAGCATCCTATGAAACAAACTCAAGCTGATTTTGTTTTTAAGTCCTGCCTTTCTTCACTGACATGCTTTCTCTTCCTGGTGGCAGTCAAAGCACAAAGCATTTGCAAATTCCCGCACATAGCTAAACACAAATCCCCAAGTCTTCTGGAGCCCTTTACACTAGCTGTCACAGACCCTGCCACCACTCTGCTTGGTCAGTACCGCGTCAACAACCTTCCCAAATGTGAACAAAGGAATACATGGTATTGCTGCTCTCCAAGAATAGGCACTGCTCCTTATCTTTGAACATTTAGTGGACTTTCCAACTACTGTCAAAAGGCTCAAAAAATGCAAAATTATTTTTCCACCTTTACTGTCACCAGCCAGACGTAAAATTACTTTTTCAATTACTTGGCTATCAGCTGATAACTGTTAAATTTTATTTTATTTTTTTAAAAAAACGGTTGGAGTTTTTATAAAGTATATAAAATTTTCAAAAAAGGAATAATTTTGCTTTTAACTGTATTACTGAATACCTGAGGTAGTTGAGTAAAAATGCACGTTTAATACCCCGCCACCAGCGGTTGGCACTTCCCTTAGGTTATCCACGTTAGTGTTAGAGAAACAGGAAACAACAGCTCTTCTATTCTAATGGCTTAACATTGTGTTCCTCTGACAATTCTACTTTGATCCAATTTCAACAATTGGACTTAGGAACGATCTAGTTTTAAATTTATATTGATAAGTTTAGTGAATGTACCATTTATGCCAATTTCTGGCCTTATGGAGGGATATTAAGAAAAATTAGCAGGTTTGTTATACTTTGATATCACAAGGGAAGTGCAGAGTTCTCTTTCCCTACCCCCACCTTTTTTTCTTTTTTTTTTTTTTTTAAAGCTGGGTGTCATATATTTCAGAGAGCATAAAGTATACATTCTCACAGAGACAGGAGTTCGAGTTGCCTGGTCCTCAGGAACAACCAGCTAGGTAAAAACTCGTGCATGTGATTCTGGATGGGTCAGCACCCGTCTGTTGGTTAAGCAAATCTGTCTTTGGTTTGGCGTCTGCCTCTGTGGTGGCTGTCTCCTGAGCCTTTACTTCCGCCTTGACTGAGGTGGTCCACTCTGCAGAGCTTTCTGCTGTTGGTGCTGCTTTACCTGAGTCAGAATTTCCTGAATTTTCCTCTGGGCAACCTACAAAAGGACAGAATTCATAGAATCTGCACAGTCCAAAGTTACTAAGTTACTCTACTGCAACAGCATCAAGTTGAAATCCTTGTGCCCAGTACTTAACAGTGTGCTGGCTGAAAGGAAAACTAGATGTGCCAAGCACAGCCAAGCACAGTGGTGCATAAGGACAGAAGCTGAGGTGTGGGGATCTCTGGAGCCTAGGAGTTCAAGGCTAGCCTGGGTAACAGCAGAAACAGCACACTTCAATATCCCACCCAACACTATGACCCGTGAGCATCTAAAGGGTTCACTTATATATATGGAACGGTAGCACTATGATAGACCTTAAGAACTTGTCATTTTAAAGAAGCCACTTGCCTGGCAAGCATAGAAGTGGCCAGTTATTTTGACTACTACTTGATCATTTTCATCAGGTGTCTGGTCACGGGGGACAACAACTTCAGCACTTGATAAATTCTGGAGTTCATTCACCTGAAAAAGATAAAATCATATCACTAAGCATTAAAAGTTTATTTCCCAAGTGCTTCCTGTAAGCCAGACACAGCTCTGTCTTTACAAAGCTCATTTTATCCAAAAAGAGTTCTCCGAGAGCTAGAGTTCCCATTTTAACATGACTAAAACTAAGGTCTAGACAAAGAAACACATTACAGAAGTAAATAGCAAAACCAGACTCGGGTCCTCAAGTTCTGCTCAGAGATCTGCAAATGACTTAGTGGAGAGATACTGCAAACTATTTTTTGCAATTTGAAGGTATTTGTAAAGCTTCACTTCCTGTTCTTTAAGGTTGGTAGAATAAAAAGTTCAAGTTATATGTGTGAGAGAAGGCTGCATGCCCCTTTCTAGTCCCAGGCCAGTATACAGCAGTCTCACTGGCAGGTTACAAAAGAAGGAAACCTCTCCAAACCTTGGTCAAGATGATCCCACTTTTCATAAACTAGCCAAAGGCCCAGGGTGGAGCTCGGTTCCTGCAGCGCCTCCTTCTAGCATGGCAGGCCGCTGCTAGGGTACTTGCCGTTTTGCCTCCTTTCCCAATAACTCTGCCAGCAGCAAAGGATGGCACTCTGATGTGAGCTTCAAGTTTCACCTCTTCTTTAGGACTAACAAAGTTTTCTTCTTTAATTTTTCCATAAATTCTTCCCTGAGCCTACAGATGACAATATATCCTATCAGTATCATTCATATTTGAAACAAAAGGTCAGTTAACTTTGAAGACAGCCTGGATCAGCCTGGAATATCCATTGTAGTGGTACATCAACATCAGGAATGAAGACTGACTACATAAGAGACAGTCGTTAGGAGCCTCAGAAGTTTGATGATAACTTTCACAGGCAATGCAACTGAATTACTGACAAGAGGAAGGTATGGGCAGAGAGCCTCAATACATTTTTAACAGTGTAACACCTGGAAATAGAGGCATTAAGTAGGAAGTCTAATTAAAAATGATTTTAGGGGCAAATGACCATTCACACTCCAGTCTTGAATAAAGCCTCTCCTACTCTCAAAATAAGAATGAGATTGCATTGTTCTTGAGCAAAAGAATCTAGAACTTCATAGTCAGGGACACCAGGTTCACAAGGAGCTGAGCCCATGTCTAAATAGGACAGACACCAGCCAACATGAACATTTTCTACTTAAACAGATCTCTTCCTCAGGTGATTTCAGCTTTATAGAAGCTAAAATGCTGGGTATAACAATTATGTCAGTAATCCCAGCACTTAGGAGGCCAAGGAAGAGCATAGCTACAAGTGTGAGACCTGCTTTGTTCGGTTACAGAGCCTGACTCTATTTCCTCCCCAAAAGGCTACAGAAATCAAGTTAATGTACACTTCCAGTACTTGACTAATATGTCCTATGTACAACTAGATGTTTTATGTAAGGACCCTCCTATTGTGTGCAACTATGAATTTGTTCTCACACACTTCAAAGGAGAAGGAATTCTAAGTTGGTAAGTTGGGCTAATCTGACAAAATGCCAAGAAAGCCATAAAAAGCCCAAATAGCCAGATTTTCATTGGTGTAGAAATGCTAATTAGGCTTATTTGGAGGATTAGAGAGAAGACAAAACTCATCCCACACTGCAATCTTCTATATATTCTTTTTCTTTTCAATTTTACTTTTATGTGTATGAGTGTTTTGCCTGTATATATATCTGTATCATATGTGTATGCATGTATGCCAGGTATCAGACCTGTGGTCTCTCACATGCTAGAAAGGAGCTACATCATACTCATAGGCAGACTGTAGAGTGAGCTATGGGCAATGTTGTGGAGTGTTAAGAAACAGCAGAGGAGACTAAGGTTAAGAGTGAATGCTTGACCTTTTACACAGCTGTTATTGGGGCATAGGACTAAGATACAAGTGTTGGGCTGGTGAGGTGGCTCAGTAGGTAAACAAAGTTCCCAGGACCCACATAGTGGGAGAAGGCTGACAGCACAGATGTCCTCCAACCACAGCATGCCATGATGCACTTGCTCCTCCCACTAATAAATAAATGTAATTTTTTAAAAAAGATGTAGGTACTGGATTAATGAATAGAAAGTCCCAACTATCCCAATGGTGATAGTAAACCAACATCATTAGAAAACTCAACATTCAGCTGCCTAAGAATAGTTCCACACTAACCGTTCACTACAATGAAGGCACCTGTGACTATGGCTTCACCGACTGCCTCAGAGTCAGCTCTCACAGGAGCACAAAGGGAGGTGGTGCTGCTTGTTTCAAGCACTACACATTGTATAGCTACCTAGGATAGAGATGCTTCTGTCCATTCTATAGATGAGGAACTGGGGAGAAGAGTAACTTGTGTAAGGTCACACACATGGTGAATGACCAAACTAGGATTTGAAATAGGGGTCTAGCTGCCAAGTTGTCTCCATCACCTCAGAACACAGATTTTCCACCTCCAAAGGACTACAGATACCCATAAATGTTCAGTAGCTAAAGCCAGGTCTCATGCCATCACAACCCTAACCGTCTAACTAAAATCCAAGGACAGTGCTAGGTGAAGGTAAGAGAAAAGGGGCCACTGTAACTCAAGATTAGACTATCTCCAAGACAGAATGGGACATTGAAAAGCAGATTTACAAGCTTCATTAGCAGGCAGGTGTGTCTATGCCAGTGTTAAAGTCCTAACCATCTCAGTGGTGACAGTAAACCAACACCATTACAAAACTCAAAATTAAAGGTTTATGGTTGTGAAATAATTATGGTGTGGTTCTACTCTGATCTTTGGGATTTCCACTAATACAGGGGCTGGAAAAGGCAACATCATCTTGCTCCCTCTAGTTTCCTGCCCTCCACAACACATACCTTGAACTGAGCCTCTGGTGGTCCAGTGATGATCACCATCCTCACTTTAGCATCTGGTGCTTCGGCTGGAGCGATCTGTAATAGAACCATCACCAGCCAGTTATGATACTTTGGGTGTCACTGACAAACCTTAGGCAAATCAGCCTGACATCTGCACGTGACTGACTGAGCTGAAGAATTAAATGCCTTCTGGAAAGGAATTACGGAGAAGCTCTGATTAATATGGGCCAGTCAGGTATAGCACACTATTTACTGAGTACTAAAATGGTGCCTGACTCTAGTGTAAAGCTGCATGTACAGCCACTGAGCCAACCCATACCACACCTAGCTAAAGAATAATCACTTTACAATGGGAGCACAAAAGGCTGGGAACATTAAAGGACCTGACCCATAATTGTATAGTTAAAAGGCATGAGAGCTGGATGTGTCCACTGCCTGTGCTCTTGGTCATACCTCCAGTGGTATATGAAGTGTGGTAAAAAGTTAGAAGCTCTGGGTTCCTAAGTTGTGAGGCTAACATCTGGTCTCTCCTTAGCTTTCAGAGAAAAGGGTGATGCTGTCAAAGCAACTATGCTTCATATTTAAATGAAGGGAAAAACTCTCTGGATTGCTCAAACTATCTGTATACATTTTGTTCCTAAGACTACTGAGTAGATTGCTCCCAAGTCTACTCATTGGAAGGATGTAGGCAACTAACCAATATTAACTGAGCAGGAGACAGGTAAACTGAGACTTCTCAAAAGTTCAGGCTGGGGAAACAGTGCACAAGTGTATAGCATGCCCAGAGTCACAAGAAAGGGGTTTGTAACCCAGCTAGGGAGTTTTTTAAGGACATTTCGGCAGAGGAGACAGCTCAGTAAAAAGTCTGCTGTGAATGGCAAGGACTGAAGTGTGGATGCACACTTCTACCACTCCAGCACCAAGAGATAAATGGCTTCCTCAGATCAGCCAGGCAGCCAAACAGCCTTATTGATAAACTCTTGGTTCAAGAGAGAGACCCTGACCAGACACTTGCTGTGCAAATAAAACCTAATTGTCACATTATAAAACTGTGTAAGAACAAAAAAATACAAGTCGCCCCAATTCGATCGCTGAAGATCATCATTGCCAATAACTTGATGTAGTTTTCTAGAAAAAGACTTTAGGATAAATCAAGTCTTGCTTTTAGCTCCCTTCAAAATAAAAGCTACCATTCTGTCACCTAGAGTCAAATTGATACCGAGGCCTACTCTGTGCAGGGCACTGACTTGTTTTAAGTCTGAAAAACAAGCAGACAGTTCCTTGCATTTAGTCCAAATTCCTGGGGTTTTGTTGACAGGAAACTGTAAAGGTGTCATTCTTTAGCATTCCAGCTACTTTTTTGTTTTGTTTTCTTTTAAATACTTTCAATGATAGAGAGCCAAGGTTAAGGGAATGTACACATTGACAGTATATATGACTTCTACATCCTTTCTTCCTTTTTGATTTTTTTCAAGATAGTTTTTTTTTTCTGTATAGCTTTGGCTGTCCTGGAACTCTATCTGTAGAGCAAGCTTGAACTCTCAAGAGCACTGCCTGCCTCTGCTTCTGCCTCCTAAATGCTGGGATGAAAGGTGTGTGCACCTACCACCAGGCTAGCTACCATCTCTTAAAGCATGGAAAAGGGTTCATATCTTTTGACTAACCAAGTCTATTCATGTAAGCTTCTGTTAAAGAAACAAGGTTGTGTTATTTATTGTGGGTAAATTAAGAGTAATTTCAATGTCAAAAAATAAGTGAACACATTAAATGATTATGATTTGGTAGTACCAGACATCTGCCTCAGGGTAGAGGAGATGGCAGGTGAGCACAAGGACAAGAGTGTGAATCCCACCACCCAAACGGGAAGCCAGGCCTAGCTGCAAGTGCCTAGACCCTCAGCATTAGAAGGTAGAGACAGGGATCACCAGAACACAGTGGCTGGCTGGCACTCTTCCAGGTCAGTGAGAGACCCTGTCCCAACGCAATAAATAAGGCAGAGAGCAATGGAGGAAGACATCTGAGGGCCACATAGGTGCACATGTACACAAAACAAACCCTACTATCTGTGTAATAAAACTGCACAGAAAGGCAAAAGAGGCAGCCAATCTTGGAGATTATGTTTTAGGCTTTCTGAACACACATTTTCCCAGCCCAGCCAGAAGACTTAATGAAAGCAGGAAGAAGTGAGCATAGTTCATTGTGTGTATGTGAGCATGTGCTAGATTAACTTTTAAAAATATTTTAATAATAATAAGTGTATGTGTGTTGGGGATGCGGTATACATCTCAGTCCAGGTGCCCACAGAGGCCAGAAGACACTGAAATGAGGTCCTCTACAATAGCATGTGTTCCTAACTGCTGAGCCTGTCAAACTCTGATTTGCAAAACTTAAGAACTAGCAAGGCAGCAAAGATGTCACACTTCATCATTCCCACACCTGTTCATCTACCACTCACTAGTAGTAATGGGATTTCCTGCCCCTCAATTTTGCTGTCTCTTCTCCAAGAAACTATGTAAGGGCTGTTTCTATGTTTTGAATTTTAATTTAATTTACATAAGCAAATTTTACCTTTTGTTGTCCAGTTCTATGGGGTGGCAGATACGTACTCAGGTTAACTACCTCCTCAGTGAAATCACAGGACAGGCCTCACTCTCCCAGCCTTACAATGAAATCACAAGACAGGCCTCACTCCCTCACCCTCAGAATGAAATCACACAACAGTCCTCACTCTTCCAGCCCCTCAAGCAGTGTCTGTACGCATCTCCCATGTCAGTGTGTAGCCACCAGACATCCTTGCTGTCCCTGTAGCTCTGCCTTTTCCAGAATTATTCCATAAATGGACCAAATAGTGTGAGGGCTTCCTTTCTGACTTCTATCACCAGAATACATGAAAATTCTCTCACACTGTTACCTCCAATGGTTACCTCCATGTTACTCCCAATGATACCTCCGTGTTACCTCCAATGGTTACCTCCAGGTTACTCCAATGTTACCTCCATATTACTCTACTGTGCAGACTCACTGTATGAAGGGTTACCCTTTTTCTGCACATGAAGGGCATTTGGGATATTTACCAATAGAAATGCTATTTACATTCTAGTTTTCTTTTCTCATGGATAGATATTAAGGAGCTTTGACAAGTTCCCACTATAGTTTCCAGAAGAAAGCTGTGAACTTATCAAGCCTGGCAACCTTTGTTTTAAAGCAAGAATCTGAGGATGGAGGCATGATTTAGTTGATAGAATGTTTAGATCCCAGCATCCATATAAACACCCAGAGCTGCAAAGGGTGTGCAGAGACAGGAGTCCTGGAACACACTGGCCAGGCAGCCTACTGAGTCAGTAAGCTGGTCAGTAACACACTATCTCAGAACATAAAGTGCGTGTGACTGAGGAACCAGCAGACATCAGCCTGCATGTATACACATATGCTCCAGCACCAGCACTAGCACCCTCTCACAGGTGCGCATGCACACAAACACCCCTTTTACCTAATAATGAATTGCTCAACACATCAAAATACAAATCCTGCAGAGAGACAATGATCTCTTTTGACAAACACTAGTGGTCCCACATTTACACAATAAATGCTTATTAGTTGACAACAAAACTCCATTTCCCTGCTGCCCCTCAGCTTTGACTGGCCAAGTTCTGAGAATGGAATATATACAAAAATATCCCATAGCAATGAACTTATGGGAGAGACTTCACTATGTCCCCCTGTCTTCATTGACTGGGTGACAGCCATGGCCTTTTTTGTTGTTGTTTGGTGTAGGGGCTTTTTTTTTCTTTTTTGGCTTTTTGGTTTTTTTTGTTGTTTCCCGCCCCCCACCCCCAAGACAAAGCTTCTCTGTGTAGACTAGGTTTGCCCCAAACTCAGAGATCCACCTGCCTCCACCTCCTGAGTGTTAGAATTAAAGGAGTGCACACCACTGCCTGGCTCAGACGTGACTCTTGAAAGCATGGAAAGTGGAGATGAGCTAGAAGGAATTTGTAAGTCAGATCTCAGAGGCGCCATGATGCTGTCCAGCTGGCTTCTCCACAGACCAATTTTTCTGAGAGAGAGGTTAACTAAGCACAATTAGGCCACTGCTGTAGGGCTCCTGTCACAGTCCTGATCCAGCCCACCACTTTCACTTTCTTGTATGACCAGGAGAGCTGCAGTATGCACAACAGTACCTTAATCGAAGCTCCTGCAAAACGAGAAAGCTGTTTGATGTGCTGGCCCTGCTTGCCAATGATGGCACCAACGGACAGGGCGGGAATAAACAGGTGCACAGTCTCTGTTTCTGATTGCTGTAAGAAAAAAAAGCCAGGACATGAATGTTTATTTGCTGCCAGATAAATCACTGGCACCTTCACCTTTGGCATAGGCACATTCTCATACAGTAGGAGTACTAGGAAAGTCATGGAAAACTGTAATGAATTAACCAGAGCTTAGCTTTCAAACCAAACCCTGAAAGGACCAGTCGTTAAAATAATCACCTTTGTCTACATAGTTTTCCTAAATTTCAAAATCTCATTGAATTATACTTTGCCTTGTTATTAATATTTAAAACATATAGACTACATCCAAGGTGGCTTTCAGATTACACATCACAAAGTAGACAGCAGTGACGGATACAGAAGCCCAGAGTTTAGCCATTCCCTCTCTTTTCCGCTCTCCTTCTTCTTCCCAACACTTGTGCTTATGGCCCAAGCACTCTTTTACTGATCTAAATCCTTAACCCTAGGCTTTTAATTTGTAAACATAAAGAGTAAACAGCTCCTACATATGCACAGAACACACCATTCTACACTTAGCACACATAAGACAGAATTAGAAGGGAAACCTATTTAGTTTAGTAACAAAACACTGTAAGACACTTCCCTCCTGTGCACTTCTTTGCACTCCCTTGGCATCTTATATACAAGCAGTCAGAAACCATTTTGAAAGCTAAATCCTGAAAGGTTATGCATAGCTGGACTCATGCTTCCCTGCTTCACACTAGTCACACACTATGTCCTTTCCAGGCTCCTGTCACATAGTTGTTATAGCAGGGCTAAAGGACATAGTCACTCAGAGACAGCTCAGTGACCAAAGTCCTCACAAGGCCATCCCAAGATGCAGTGCCAGCAGTGGAGTGAGTTCTAATGGAACAACACCACTGCTCACACAGCTTATTCTCTGTTTACCTTCTAACAATAGGAAGCCTGCTCCAGGAAGATTTAACATTAGCAGTGGTAGAGGTTGGAAAGAAAATTGTCCCCATAGGCTTTGGGGATAGGCACTACTAGGAGCTGTGGCCTTGTTGGAGAAAGTGTGTCACTGAGAGGTGGGCTTTGGGGTTTCAGAAGCTCAAGCCCAAGTGAGACCCAGTGGCTCTCTTTTCCTGGTGCCTGCCAATCCAGTGTAGAACTCTCAGGTACCTGTCCAGCACCATGTCTGCCTGCATGCTGCCATGCTTCCTACGTTGCCAAGGTCATGTTATCTCTTCACAGCAATAAAACCCTAAGAAAGCCCCCAAAGGGTCTGGGGGAAGGGGCCACAGGCATCATGTTGGGCCATGAAGATGTCAGAAAAGAGTTTAAGCAGCTGAGATGGAGAAGGAAGTTCAGGCTGAAGGAAGCTGCTCCTTGTGGCTGGAATTAGACCTATTTCTATTCCTATTTAAACATTTTTGTCATCTATAGTTAGGATAAATTATTGTTCTGGAGCCTGTTGCACATAAGAAGTTTGTTTTTGAAAAACATATATACTGGGGGCTGGAGCCATAGCTCAGCTGTTAAGAGCACTGGCTGCTCTTCCAGAGAATTCAGACTCAACTCCAGCACCCACATGGCTAACAGCCATCTGTAATTCCAGTTCCAAGAGATCCACCCTCTTCTTTTGACCTCTGTGAGCACTGTCCATATGTGCTGTACAGATATACATGCAAGCACACCGCCCGTACACATAAACACCACCAACAAATTCTAAAATAAAAATACAGTGGTGGGAAAAAGGTAAGTCACCATTAAAGCAATAAAACAAATTTGTGCTTTAAAGAAGATGTTATGTGTTTATATCTCTAGAGGTAGAAGAAGCTATTTGCAATAAGAAATTTAAAGATAGGGGCAGTGGATCTCTGAGTTCAAGGACAATCTACAGAGCTAGTTCCAGCAGAGCCAGGGCTTCATAGAGAAACCCTGTCTCAAAAAAGAAAGAAGCTGGGTATAGTGTGGCTGAATTTTAAACATGAATGACTTGGTAAGAATTTCAGAACTGTCTCTTGTAGTACCTTCACCCCAGCTCTGGAAAAGGACCAGCTGAAATGACCACAAATCACAACAGCAGCAACGTGCAACGCATGGAGGCTCTGCTGGTATGCAATGGAAGCCACTGCTCTGAAAGCACGAGGACCTGCCCAACAGAGCCAGCCAAGTCTGAAACCGCTGTGCTCTCTCCACACTGGAGATGGAGCCCAGACCAACGGTAAGTCATATGTGCGGTTGGCACATAACTTAAGTGACTCATTGGCCATCTGAAGCTGGAAGAGGACGTTTCTGAACATCACCCATCTTCTCCAGGTCTAGTTCCATTCCCCAGCCATCTCACTGGCCATAAATTATTTCACAAGGGAATTTAATTTCCCTCTGAGGCACAGGCAGCTTGTGGGAACGACCATCCACTTGACTATCTGTACAGTGTGTTCTCACATGGAATCCAGCATGAGAAGCCATGTTTTCCGGATCTGCCCCAGATAAGCACACCATTTCTTTCTGACAGGCAGACCTGCGCAAACAGAAGAGAAGCCTCTGAGCATCATCCTTCTGACACACTCCTTGGGTCGCTCAACACACAGGAGACCGGTTCCTGCATATACTCTTTGAGGGTGAAAGAGGCACAGGACAAAAGCTGCTTCCCAGGGGATTGCTGCCAGATGCCTATGGCAAAGCTTCCTTTGGACTCTTGGCAAGCTCTGTGCTGTGTCTTGAAATAATGAGAACAGAGCTGTGAGGCCGAACGTTTGCATAACTGGTAAAGTCTGCCAGTGAATAATTCCTAATCACCCGCTATCAAGAAGATACAAGCAACAGCAAACAGTGAGGTTAAGTGTATTTATTTTACGGGGAACAAAATCTCAGGCATCACAAAGGCATGGAGACGTGCCTGGCAGCCAAGCGATCAGCCTCCAGGAACCTGGCAGAGCTCCAGTGTTTTCCTTTGGCCTGTAATAGGTACTGGGAGGAGGGAGGAGTTGTTTTTAACTAGATTTGGGTCTGGAACTAAAACGAAGTTTACTCAACTCTATGACCTGAACAGAATACTAAAGCTTTAAAAAAAAGAAAGAAAGAAAGAAAGAAAGAAAGGAAGGAAGGAAGGAAGGAAGGAAGGAAGGAAGGAAGGAAGGAAGGAAGAGAGAGAAAGAAAGAAAGAAAGAAAGAAAGAAAGAAAGAAAGAAAGAAAGGGAAGAGAAAAAAAGAATGAAAAGAAAAAGGAAGTTTTTTCCATAATGAAGTAAACCAAGGCTTCATATGCAATGATGTACTTGTTTTACTGCACCCACAATGAAAAATCTTAAAGACTACAAGATACTACCTGGCCTTAGAAGGAGATAGCAATTTGTTCTGTTTCTCAGAGTGCCTCTGGTAACCTACAAAGAATGCTTGCTCATCTTTATTGTCCCTGTCAAAGCAGAATACTTGCCACTTCAAGGTCAAACTACTATCTTGGAGCCTTCAGAGAAGAGTGTAAAGAAGCTATCAGAGTTGTGAAGACAAGAGCCCACAGGTTTATTTCTGCCAACCCAACTGCAAGCTGCCAACATGGCCAGCTAAGACACTGCATGTGCACTTTGCCAGCTCCAGCTCTTGTCTGGCTCTCTAGCTGCCAACTCTCACTTCCCTACTGTTTGGGCATTTCTGAAAGGAGCATTTCCTGTCATTTATAAACGAGAGGCTTGCCAATTAAGCACTGAGTGAACCAGCTTTCAGGCAGGAACTAGAGACTTCTGAAATCTTTTGAAAGATACATCACTTTGGCTGTTTGGAGAAATCAGCCTCACAGGTTCTGGGAGAAATACTTTGGAAGGATGAGTGGGTGGAGATCCGGCATGGAACAGGGGCAAGAAGTTTATCCATAGACAGTACACTCAATACACTTCATTCTACCCTCACAAAACAGAAATTAATAAATCTACATAAAGAAGACAGATAATTCTAAAAGTCCACAAAAAGTCTTGGGGGAGGGGGTGCTAGGGCATATTTGGGTTGGAGATTTACCGCAACAAAATGGCGCCCAACATATTTATTTGAACTCAACTAACCTGAGATAAAAATTCACTGCCCCCCAACCCCTGAATGGGGCTTGGGCAGTGATAAAAACTGTGGCACTATGGATTCGAAGCTGACTGGGTTTGAGGGGCCTACAGAGAAGGGCAGTGAGGCATCTACGCCGGAGAGAGCTTTTCTGTGTTCACTTCCCTGTATCCTTCGCTCCCAACCCTGCCCCGCCCCCCAAACAGGGACACAGACAACGAATGTCTTTCTACACTCAGCTCCTCGCTATGAATAAAGAATTGGGAGACAAAGGTACAAAAGGGTCCCGGACCAGGTAATTCACTGATAGAGAGAAATAGGGCCGGTGAGATGGCTCAGTGGGTAAGAGCACTGACTACTCTTCCAAAGGAGGACCCTTGTCCTCCTACTGGGTTGCTTTGTTCAGCCTTAATATAAGAAGATGTGCCTAGGGCTGGTGAGATGGCTCAACGGGTAAGAGCACTGAATGCTCTTCCAAAGGTCATGAGTTCAAATCCCAGCAAACACATGGTGGCTCACAACCCATAATGAGATCTCATGCCCTCTTCTGGTGCATCTGAAGACAGCTACAGTATACTTATTTATAATAATAAATACATTTTTGGGCCAGAGTGAGCAGGGACTGAGAGAGTGGGGCCGACTGGAGCAAGGCCCTCCAGAGTGAGCAGGGTCTACAGGAGCGGGCAGAAGCCCTAAAAGTCAATTTAAAAAAAAAGTCAATTCCCAATGTACTGGCTGGTTTTGTGTGCCAACTTGACACAGGTTGGAGTTATCACAGAAGGGAGCTTCAGTTGGGGAAGTGCCTCCATGAG
>NW_022196903.1:43854142-43854830 GCF_008632895.1 Mastomys coucha
CCCTGGCATTCCCCTACACTGGGGCACAGAACTTTCACAAGGCCGAGCTCCTCTCCTCCTATTGATGAGACAGTGTTTTAGTGATGACAGTACCATGAATGACCACCAAGGACAGCAGCAGCAGTGGAGTACCGGTGTCTGGAGCCTAGAAGACAAACTGTGTGCAGCAAAGGGCAGAGCTGGAGAAGTGACCAAAGCCCTTAGAGGAGCTCAGAAGATTGTGAGTTGGATCCCAGACACTGGTTTTGCTTTTGATTGTGACTGTGCCCTGATATTTTTTCCCTCTTAAAGGAAGAATGTATTTTAGTGAAGCCCACAGTTAAAAGAGACTTTGAATTTTAAAAGATATTGGACATTTTAAATAGATTGAACTTTTTATATGTAAAGACTGTGGGACTTTAGATCTTGGGGATGAATAAGAACATCCCCATATGGACATATGGAAGTAAGCCAAATAAACCCTTTCCTCCCCAACTTGTTTCTTGGTCATGATGTTTGTGCAGAAATAGAAACCCTGACTAATACAAATTGGTACCAGCATAGTGGGGTATTCCTGTGACAACCTGACCATGTTTTGGGGAGGACTGTGGAAGGACTTTGGAACTTTGAGCTACAAGAGCCATAAGGGTTGAGGCTTAATAGTGATGTGTTTGTGTGTCAAGTTGACAAGGGGTCAATTGTACTGGCT
>NW_022196903.1:43855881-43912793 GCF_008632895.1 Mastomys coucha
AACTGGGAAGGGAGAAATTTACATGTAAATAAAGAAAATATCTAATAAAAAATAATAATAAAAAAAATTAAAAAAAAATAAAGTCTGCAGGAGACTCATATTCTCTAACATGGACTCCACAGGGATTTTGGGTTAATATCCTGACATGATAAATTAGAAAGGCCTAAATAGGCTAAAATGTGTGTGATTTTGAGTATTGTGGTTGTTTTATTGTTCCTCTGGGACAGAGGGCAAGCTACAGGTTTTCCTGGTTACTGGCTGAAGGATATGCTGATTTGGGGAAAAGGTTTTGTCTTTGTGTTTTTGAAAAGGTGATAAAGGTATTTACACCTTCCAGAGTTATATGGATCAGATTTGATGGAGGGAGACCCCCTGAAGAACTAGATTCCAGAGAATCAAACAAAAACGTTATCTTGATATACTAAAATTTTGTTCTGAGATTTATACATTACAGAATATACAGCCTGGTCAGTCTCATTGTCAGACATGCTGAACTGACCTGCCTGATTTTCTGATGTTTTGGTTTTTCATCTGGATCCAGTCAGGACACAGACTAATACAATTATTGGTGTGGCCTTCTTAAGGCCAACCAACTCCCCCATTTTCCCTATCCTTCCCCTTCCCTTCAAAAACATCTTCAACACCCATATTCAGCTTGAAGAAGTTATGAAGAGTCGTTGTCCCAGTTCCCTAGGCTTTGGGGCTGGAGGTGGCTATTATAGGTTGTCTTTCTAGGGAATGTAGAAATGGTCATAATTGGAACAGTGAGGAATATCTAGAATTGATTGCATAGCCATAATCTCATTTGGTAGAAATCTCTTTAATTGTTACTAAGCTGAAGTCATAATTTTTTAAATGATACATAATTTGATGCAAAAATCAAAGGTTTTCATTGGTATAAAATTCTTCTATTGATACTAAATATTTGGAAGTACACGGCTTAGACCCAGTTCTTCTATTGCTGTTATTATAAACATATCTGAAATGTTTAAGCCTGTGAGTTAAGGGCCAAATAGGAAATCCATGGCTCTGAGCTTATTGTTAGGGTGTTTTCAGTTATTTTAACTAGAAATGACTGAGAGCAGGTAACAGAGAACAGTCCAGATTACTTCACATAGAGAGCTGGTTTTCAAAAACGTCAGACATCCACAGAATGTGACGTTTAATGTTATTTATTCACTTGTTGAGACTAGTCTGCTCCTGACAGTTTTCCCTGTCTTGGATTCAAAGAAGAAACTGAGCATCTTTGAGTTACTCCACTTTTGGCAAAACAGCCACTAGGCAAGAATTGCCCATTTCATCTACAGACAAAATACTGTCCAAAGAAAGGACACAATTACAGGTTAGGACAACTTGATTCTGCAGACACAGAGTAGGCTAGTCCTTAATATTCCTGTTTCTCTAAGTCTGTCAGATGACCCTGACCAGAAGGATGAAGACCGATGCTCCAACGTGTTGAAGTAAGAGACTGTCCAGGTGATCAGCGGTCTCTATTAATTGGCTGTTTTGGAAGCTATGTTAGGCTTCCTATATATTTTCAGTTAATATCAACTGTTCTTGGATTTCTGATGGGGTTGAAAAACTACATTCTAAGCCAGGATATAGCCAGGTGCAGAACTATAGGTGACAGAGGTTCTATTTAATTAACAAAGATGGACTTGGTGTTAGGTCTCTTGTACTTTATAAATTACAAAGTAGTAATAGTTGTGTTCAATTACATCTGAGATAAAATAGTATTTTAATTGGACAGAAAGGGGGAAGTGTTGCGGATAGCCCTGGGGCTAATTATATTTGATGTTAATTCCACTCTCCTGTGAGGGGCTTCGAACAAAGAATAAGTCAGCACTCGGGTGATTTCCTATAAACCTTCTTCCCACCTTAATTTATAAAATAAAGGCTAGAGCCAGTGATGGCACAGAGAAAGAGGGAAAGGTAGAACTGAAGGTTTGGGGAGAAAAGGAGAGGGGGCGGAGAGAGGGAGAGAGAGGGGATAACAGGAGACAGAGGAGGTGGAAGGAAAGCAGAGCAGAAGCATGAAGCCTGGAGAAACCACAAGTTACAAGGGGTCTCACAGATGGGGAAGATGGTAGTGTAGTGGTAGATCTGCCAATCTAGATGCACAGCTTGTATTCATATTAATTGAGTTGTATTTTCATGGCTGGGGTTTATTTGGGTTGGAGATTTACTGCAATGGGGGTGGGGAAGTGGGGTTGGGGGTGAGGTTTACACACCAAAGTCTACTTCTCAAGGATAGGGAGATGTGTTAATCAGTAAATTAAAAACCTGAGTTTGGAAGGCAGCACTTAAGAGAAGTGAGGCACAGTGGCATGCATCTATACATCTGAGTATCATCTACACAGGTGAATCCCTGGAGCTTACTGGCTGAGAGCTGAACCAGATCAATGAACACCAGATTCAGTGAAAGAACTTTACTCCAAAAGATAAGGTGTAGGGCTACAGAGATGGCTCAGTGGCTCAAAGTACTTGTCATCTAAGCATGAGGATCTGAGGCAGGCAGCTGCCTCAGACAAAGTGGAAGTCTAAGACTGCCCCACCCCCCATTCTGACTTCCAAACCTGAGCTGTAGTGCATGTACATCCATACACATGTGTGTGCCTACATGTACACATCTACCATATAAAGAAACACATACCATACAGACTCATGAACACACAGAAACATACAATAGAAAAAATAAGGCAGAGAGCAAGAGGATGATGCACAAATCCAATCCCTGATCTCCACATGCAATTGATGAACGTGCACCTACAAATACACACATGCACACTCACAAATGTGCACGCACACACTCAAACTCCTCTTAACAAGCAATATACTTTTATAATAAAAGCAAAGATTCACTCTTACCTCACACAACATCAAAAGTGAAGTTGGTTTTAGTAAGTATTTGGAATTCTCTGAGATAAGTGCCAATAGCAAGGTCTTTCTTTTGGGACTGAGAATCAATCAAATCCAGAGCTTTGCACAGTAAAGAGCTCTACCACTGAACTATCTCCCTAGCCAGGAACAAGGAAAGAACAGGAAGAAAGGAAGCTTCTTATCACAAGGATGGTCAGCTTCACCACTCCCAGAGTAGATACCTGGGAACCCTTAGCTCATACCCAGGACCCACAACACTACATTCTTCAATGAAGTAATAACAAGAGAATGCTGAGGGTTGGGGATGTAGCTCAGTTAGCAGAAGCCTGCTTAGCATGTGCACAGCCCGGAATCCAGTCCCCACACAACAGAAAAGTAAACAGGGTAGTGCACATCTGTGATCCTAGCACTTCAGAGGAAGAAGCTTGAGACCATAAATTCAGGATCATTCTTGGCTACACAGTGAGTTCAAGGCCAACCTGGATTATATGAGACCTTGTCTCAAAACAGAGCAAAACAAAGCAAAACTGGCAAGGCTTTGGTAAACTTAACTGTTGCCCTTAAAAATTATAGTTTTGGGGTTGGAGAGATGTCTGAGCAGTTGAGAGAGCACTTGTTGCTTCTATAGGGGACCTAGGTTCAACTCCCAGAATTCACACGTTGTCTTACAGTTTTCTGAAACTACAGTTCCAGGGGATCCAAAACCCTGCTCTGGCCTTCTCAGGTGTGTTACACAGACATATGCAGGCAAGTTATTTATATACATATATATTTTATATATATTTAATATATTATTAAATTATATTTCCCAAAGTAGTTCCACTTACCAGATACAAATAGGTATATACTATTTCTTGCCTTCAAGACACCTAGTGGATACCAAAGGCCACTGATCCTTCAAAACCCTACGCACACTATGTTTTTTCTTTTGACACCTTCTGAGATATACTAAAGAGGAATGCACTAGAACAATAACAAAACAGAAAAAAACTGTACAAGTTCTGTCTCCTCAATGAATACTTAGCAGTGGTCAACTGGGTTAATTCAAACTGGGGGACTAACATATCAGTGATTTGGATTTAGAAATTAAGCTGAGAATCATAGATATCTACGTGAAAGAGGAACTTATTTCAGGTGATATCCACAAAACAAGATAATTATCAGAACACCTGTTTATACTCTGCATGTCAAAAATAATCTATAGATGTGGAGCCTACAACAGGAAATAGCCTCCTCTACAACTTAAGAGTCTCCCTTTCTCTCTGAAAGAATTCACAAGCTCTGGAGTTTCCTTTAAGAGGTGAAAGGACTTCCATTAGGCTAAGCCCACTTAGACTGACAGGAATGGGTGCTCCAACATTTATTTTCTTATCCATGTTTAACAGACACATTGCTATTCCTAGAGCAATTGCTTCCCAGCTTCCTTGCAGCTAGACAAAGCTGGGTGCCTCTCAAGGGTTAAATATTAACACATGCTTCAGACACTGCCCTTACAGGCATTGGCATTATTTTTTGTTTCTTTGCTGGCTGGACTGAAAACCACTGGTAGAGCCTGAGTAATTACTTTGGACTGGAGAATGGTGTTAAACAGTCCTGGGAGGAGCAGTAGGCTCACCACTAGCCTTGGGCCATAAAACCTTGACCCTACGACAACATTTAAGCTAGTCCTCTGCTCCCATACCACGGAGGCAAGCACATTCTTCATCTACACAACATGCCACAGTAGACTCAGAAGACTGAGAACAGACATGTGGCAGCATCCCACAGACGTGTTTTGACTTGACCAATGCCTAGAGTTTGAGTGACAGGTGCTCTCAAGATAAAAGGGTAAAGGTATTTGTTGTTGGGGGTGTTTTTAAAACTATTCTCTGAAATAAAACAAAACAGGATAGAAAGAGGAACACATCAGCAGGGTGTTTATGGTCTTCTCAAATCTTTCCTCACATGCACTGATGTGAAAAGAAAATATGTTTTCCTGCAGCAATTATGTCTCCTCTCCTGCCTAGTAAACACTCTTGTGGAACAGCTCTTGACAATGAGTGAGCAGCAAGAAACCTCCCGGCAACATTTACACAGCCACACTCCCAAGCTCTGCCCTCTCCCACTGAGATTTGATTCAGGAAAGTGGGACACAGGGTGGCTGCTGCTGCAGTCTCACTACAGATCAAGTCACCTAGGGGGCTTTCAAAAGGAAGCTGTGCAGGGCCCTTCCCAGGGGATTCTAATCAGCCAACCTGGGGGAGTTACAGCTTCAGAAAAGCTAGTTTCCCCTCAGGCAGGGAGATAGTAATGCTGAACTCCACAGAAAACTGCAGTGAATGAATGAGAAAAGCACCAGGGAGGGATGACCACAAAGAGGCAAGTACAGAAAGAAGCTGTAAAAACAAGGGAGCATAAAAGGGGAGGAGAACTCTCACCCCAAGATCCAGTTTAAATTTCCTACTAACTTCCACAGGACTGATAAAAACCAATGTATGTTTGTTTATGATGATGATGATGATGGTTATTATTATTATTATTATTATTATTGTGTGTGTGTGTGTATATGTGTGTGTGTGTGTGCATGCCTGGTGCCTGTGGAGGCCAGAAGATGATGTCATGTCTCCTGGGACTGAAGTTACAGGCAGTCATGATCTGAGAATTGAACCTGGATCCTTTGGAAGAGCAGCCAGTACCCTTATCCACCGAACCATCTCTCCCAGCCCCCTAAAAACCAATGTTTCTTAAAGATATCACCATCGGGATATAAAAAGCAAAAACTAAGCCACACTTCTTTCCTATAGCCAGAGTGTTTGTGGCCTTGACTTTACCTGTATTAGCATTCTCCACTCCCTCTCAATCTAAATACACTTCATGAAAATACCTTATGATTCTATTGGCAATTCTAAGGTAATTCTTTAAGAAAATAAGTAAATTACACATGTATTTTATGTAGTCTTAAACTATACTTTCTAGGGGAACATGGAGATAGGGTCTACACTTAGCTCTGATTCTCCTGGAACTCACTATGTAGACCTGACTGGCCTTGAACTCAGATCCATCCACCTGCCTCTATTTCCTAAGTGCTTAGCATCAACACAGGTCTCTATCCCCATCCCCTGTACTTGCTTTCACCGTGAGGTCTTACTCTGTAGCCTAGGCTTGCCTGGTCCCACCAAGCAGCCCAACCTGACCTAGAACTCAACAGCAATATTCATGCCCCAGCCACTGGAGGCTGAGATTACAGGTTTTTCATTGTAAAAACAGACCCAGGGCAATGGGGAGCCTGACCTTCAGTGGCACAAATTCACAGCAGAGCTAGGTCAAACTTGGGGTGACTCCAATTTTCTTTCCCCAAGACGGTCACCATCAGGAGCAAACCTGCTAGCTACTTCACAGTACCCATGGCTTCACATGATGTATACTGAATCTATTCATACTTAATATTCAGTTGACAATCTGTGTACACTGTACTGGAGACACATGCTCTACAGGTTGCCCAGGGTGATGAACTTGTCAGCTCAAGCAGTCCTCCTTTCTTTAGTCTGCCCCACCCCCAAGTAGCTGAAAATACAGGTGCTTACATACTATCACCTCCAGTTGCTTATTTAGTTACCATTGTGAAAGCCAACCTCAATTTGTTACATAGTTTCCAGGCTTAAATAACTAGATATGGCAGGTGAGTTGCAGAGAAAGATACAAGATTCAAGACAGAAACCTAGAGGCAGGAACAGAAGCAGAGACCATGGACTGGCCTGCTCCCTATGGCTTTGCTCATGTAAAAGCACAAACACAGCACAGGTTCAGGACAGAAAAGGAAATTCTTATTTTTGAAATAGTACAGTGCTGACAGGCTAGTAATCTAGTGTTCCTGAAGAATACCAATGTCAATTTACTTTACTCTAGGTAGTGGCACAATTAAATTCTCAAACTGTAACACTTGAACGTCTCTTAAGGTACATGGTAGCTGTATTAATAGAGTCAAACAAAAGGAGAAAGAAATCCGTCATGGATGACCCTAGAATGTTGAAAACCAATGATGCAAACTCAGTGAATGATGCTCTACTTTCCTGGATAGGTGTCTTTTCAACTGCAGAGCTATTCTCAAAAACTGGATATCAAAATAAGATTTAGAAAATCATGATGGCTCACAACACAGGGAAGCAGGGTAGAAAGAGAGCGAGCACAAGGTCAGCCTGAGCTACATAGAAAGACTTTGTCTAAACAATTAAATCCCTGGGCCAGAGCTGGAAAGAAAACTCAGTGGTTAAAAGCACTTGTTCCTGCTATGGACCTGGGTTCAGTTCCTGGCACCCACATGGCCATTCATAACTACAGCTTTAGGAGATCCAATACCCCTCTTCTGACATCTGTCAGTACCAGGCATATGTGGTACAGACATATATACATACATGTGAGCAAATACTCATGCACATAAAATAAATTTTTAAAAAGTCCTGTCTCAATGAATAAACACATTTGTTATATAATCTCTACAGAATACAAGCTATTCCATGTTCTATATATGAACATAGTAGAACTGTGAGATAAACTCCCTTGGTTCACTGACCAGGAACATTCGACACCCAATGGAAAACAAACCCAGCCTATCCAAACCTTCTAAAGCAGTTAACTTCTAGGTGGTAAAAATGAAAGAAAATTTTTCTTTGAGACAAAGTCTTGCTATGGAAGCCAGACTACCTCAACCTCGCAATCCTCCTGTCTTAGCAGGAGTGCTGAACTTACAAGTGTGCACATGGGGATCTCCTAAACACCTCTTTGCTTCAACACTAACGCTATCAGCCTTGAACCGGGAGTATAGAACCAACAACAAACCAACAAAACAAACCTACCAAAACTAATTTTTTATTGAAATGACATATTTGCATAGCTCTACCACTCCAAATACTTCAAAACAACTCATGCTTATTATCTGGGGATCAAATTAAGTTTCCATTGACAAGTTCAAGATCACACAACACAGAGTTTGGCATGAACATCTTACCACTTAGCTTGGACTGTAGCGTTACTATGGTGTTTAAGTGTGGCGGCCAGGGTCAAAGAACTTACCTCAAATTGTGGGTAGGGAGGAGTCATGGTTGAGGGGGGCCCTGAGGTGGGAGGTGGCATCCCTGACGTGGGTGGGAACAGACCCAAGGCATTCAGATTTAATCCAGGGATTAAATGTGCTTGAAGCTGCAACGGAAAAGAGGACCTTTAATTTTCTACCAAAGGAATCAAGGGAATGAGTATTTGTTAATGTCAGAATTCAGATTGTGACCTTTTGTCTAATAAAGAAAAAAAAATTACTACACTAAGACTAGTTTCTTTAACACAGGAGGTATTCCCACAGAATTAAGGTAGTGTTGCCACCTCTCAGCACTGTTATTAAGGTCGTGTTGCCACCTCTCAGCACTGTTAAATTTGAGGGCAGGTTTGAACTTCACTGAGGAGTCTGAAAGGGAAGCATGGTCCCTGTCTCCTGCACCAGTTCAGAGCACGTTAGATAGACTGGTGCTCTGCACACTGAGGGTCTTCCACACCGCCTCAGAGTCCTGCACTACTGAAGAGGAACTAAGTCAGCTGCACCTTCTGAAATCACACCAGGTACTCAGAACAAGCGCTGCCTCCAGCTGAACCCTTCAAAGATCAGGCCCAGTCTTCACACTAAGCACACCTTTGGGAGGACACAGGAGCCATGGAGGGAATACTGAGTCGGTGTATTCACATGTGTACAGATGCTCTGGTTGCTTGTATAGCTGTACCCTTCTCAGGTTACTGTGTCATACGACAGGCCCAACTGAAGCTTGTTAAATCACCGCCTCACATTAGGGAGCACCTTTTACACGTGGGCATTTGAACTGTTCCACTGCCTGAACCATTCTGTCACAGTGGCAGGAGTTTGCTTCCCAAAGCCTTCACTACATTTGCCATAGGAAATTCTCAATCTCCCAGGCTTACATGGGTAACACAGCAGTCAAACCCGTGTTTCTGCTCTATTGCTCTGCATTGTAGGGGCTGAGGCAAGCACTCTAGCACAGAAGCTACACTAGCCTCTCAACCTGTGTTCTATTCAAGACATGGACCATCTAAATTCTCAGGATGGACTTGACCTTGCAATCCACCCACCTCAGCCTTCCAAGTTGCTGGGCTCACTCCACACCACCTTAGCACTTTAACCTGTGTTTTTCTAATAGTAAGTTTATATGCACGGTACTTGTAATCTTAAAGAGCATGTACAATAGGCGATACCAGCTATCTGATACAGAGAAGAAAGCTGTGGCCCACAAACTGTTGGCAGGAAATAAAACTTAATTCACCTGCCTCTAATGCTCACATCCTCAAATTAACATAGGAAAGAAATAATAACCTTTGGTAGGCAGATGTTAATCATTCATTGTGTATCAAGAAGCCAAGGCTGGAAAGCTACCCAAATTGCTAGAGACCACTAACAGCTGAGCCAATGCGAAGGCTTGCGTGGCCGTTGCAGGGACTTGGGATGGTGCTGACAACTCACTGAGGACACTTGAAGCACTGGAGCCACTGAAAGAGTTCCTAGCAAGAGACAGTTTTTAACTCCCCATCAGAGCAATGGCATCCCCACACCAGAACTAACATTCATGGAAGCAATGTCATTTTCATAAGACTCCCTGATCTTCTTCATTATTTCCTCCTCAGCCTTGGCACAGGTCTCAACATTGCCTTTAACTGTAATGGTGCGCTCCGGATTGTACAGCGTCAGTTCCTGCAATCTGTAGCCAGGACAGTAAAAACAAGAATATCAGGAGGAGACGGGTGACAGTCATTCAGTCCCACATGGCAACTGAAACCCAATGGCTGGCCCAGGATCATGAGAAAATGTGGGATCAAGCACCAAAGACCCAAATCCGATCTTGTAATGACTTCCCTCCCACTCCCTCAATAGCGGCGACTGGGCACATGGTTTCATTATGTCCGTGTTTTAAACACGGCATACTTCTTGAGCCCCTCATTCCACCCCTGACAGTGAACTGAGGAGAAGTGAGCAAAAGGATGCTTGGTGCTTCGAGGAAGGACCTGGGCTTTACTGGTCAGTCCTAGTCAGAAGCAGCTGACAATTGTGTTTTCTGAAATAAGCAAGTGAATGCAGTAAAGCTCTCCCAAAGGCAGATCAGCATCTATGTGAGTGCACTCAATTTTCTCGAATATTTTCAGAACTTAAAGTTAGCTAAAGGAAGTAACATAAATCAAGCCATCTTGACTAAAATTTTAAATGGTTTATGCTGACTCCACTTAAACCCCTAAACAGACAACAACATTAAGAAATTCTTTGCTTAGCTCAGGTCCTACTGAAGCTTTAAAAGCCATGAGAAGTTATATCTGTGCACACCTAAGCCTACAGTAGTCTACAGCCTTGAAAGGAAAAGCAACTTTTACCACAGGAAGGAGACTTTACCTAGACTCAAAGGACCAGGCAGTGGGTGACATCTTTATGTTCTCAGAGTCAAACACCCATTTTTGCTGCTGGGAACATGGTGGAGACTAGCCTTGCTTCAGATGGATGGACTACTATTTCTTTTCCTCATATGTGTTTAAAATTAAATCATATAATGAAGGCATGAGTTCAACATAACAGAGTCTAAGTTTCCTTAGACCATGTAAGTATGTAATTCAAGCCTCTGCTCTCAAGCCATCCCTGTCAAGCACTGTGTACTGTAACTTTACCATCCATTTACAGCTCCTCAGCCATTTCCACCTTCTGGGGTCCTATGACATAAACCAAGGATTATCACCCCAGAGAAAGAGGCCTTCCTTATTATCACAGTAGGCATGTACCCAGGTGTGACAGCACAACTCCAAAACGTGCCCTCCACAGAGAAATCTGCAGTCCCTAAACACATGGCAAAAGGCTGACTTGTACAGACCGTATGATGAGTTCTGAGGTTTCACCATGAGACACTGCAGCTTCTAGCACCTTCTCTCCCTTGGCTCGCTCCCTCTGCTGCTCAAGAGCAGCCCTGTGCACAGGCCCCATGCTGAGGTCCTGAGCTGCCAACCCACATAAACAAACCATGCAATACATGTTGACTATTGTCTTAAGCTGTTAAGTGGTGGAATAATTTGTAATACAGCAAAAGAAAATAAATTAGGTTAAAATTCTAACTTGGGAAATAAATGCCAACAATACCATGAAGACTTTGGCTGGAAAATATGAATGTTGAGTATTAAGATGCATGCCACCCCTGTGAGAACACACAATACTTTCAAGATGGTTAGAAACAGGGCAGGCAGCAGGCTGAGAAATGGGCTCTCAGCCTAACTGCAGAGCAGAAACAGCTGTAAGCAGAGAGCCGTGCACAAACACAAGGCTTAGAAACAGGATATGAAAGTCCCTGACTCACAAACAAGACAGCACTTACGGAGATATTGTGATTTTAGTGTCTGTGTCTTGCTCAATTTTTTTAAGGTTTCTTCCTTCTTTACCAATGAGACGGCCTACAAAGTTATTGTGAGCTAAGATCTTCAAGGGGATCTCCTCTGTGCTGGAAATAGAAAAATGGTCATAAAGTCAGGGAAAATAAGCCACTGGATAAAAAGACAAATGTTCTTTCATTAAACATTTCCTCCCTGACTGCAAGATGAGAAACTTTACACTGGTTCCAGTATGAAGTAAGCTGGCAACCTTCCAGCAACTTATGCAGGTCGGGTCGGAGGGTAAATAATAGCAGATTATTTACATAGGGATTCATCTTTAAGACAGTCTTTCTTTTAGTCACATCAGGTAATATTTAAACTCAGTGATAGATTCTCTTAGTCAAAGTGGGACACAATGTATAAATCAAAATATTGCACAAAAATAAAAAAACATTGCTCCAAAGTGCAGTGGCAGGATGGCCCTGAAACCACATTCCTGGAGATATAAACAAGTCCTAAAAACTCAATAGTGGTCCCACCTGGGGAGACAAGAGCAGAAATGGAGCTGGCTCTCTGTGTACTGTGCCCTAGGGGAGCCCTGCTTTCCTTCTCTCTTTCCATGTTTAAGTGGCATGAGTGTGTTTACACATGCATGTAGGTATACACACCCATGAGTGCATATGTGTTGGCCAAAAGTATCACAAATCTGCCTCTATCACTCACCACCTACCTTATCTCTTGAAACTTTGTCTCTCCGTGAACCTGGAGCTCGCTGATTGGCTAGCAGTGCTGGCCAGAGAACCCCCAGGACCTGCTGCCTCTGGTTCCCCAAAGCTAGAGATACCAAAGGCCACCAGCACAGCTAGCTTTGTCATGGGTCTAGGGACCCAACTTCAGGTCCTCAAGCTCACTCACAGACACCATACCCACTAGTCTTCTTCCACATTATATATCCTGCTTTTTAAATGTCACAGGGGACTCCACGGCAGTGCGCTTTCCCATTATTTTCTCTATCCTAAAAACATTATTATACCCACACAAAACACCTATCACTAAAGCATACATACAGTGTGGACTTTACAAAATAAATGAAGGCAATGAGGTCCCAGGCTACCTCCTTGAGCCCTCCTTGCTCTGTTCAGTGCATCAAAGTGGCACAGACCCAACCTAACTTTCTAAGGCAGAGACACTCAGCTCTAGACTGATTTCCCCGAGACCAATCTCCAGTTGCCCTTGGCATAGGATTAGGCTCTTTCACACCTCCATGCCCTACTGTGCATGGTGGGGCTGGGTGCAGACAAAAACAGAATGCCCAAGGTCTGCCAGTAAAGGCCTGGGGCCCATGTGGGTGAAGCCCTCAGCTGCCCTGGCTATATGCCCTGCTGCTTTCTTCTAGCTGTATGTCTCCTCCCCATTAAGGCTGCCTGTTCCATATCCAAAGGATTGTTTCAGTTTCTAAAAGACTTCATGTTTCACACCAAGTCAATAGTAACAAACACTATCCCATCGAGATAGCATTGCCCTCTGCTGCTTAGCAATTCCCAAGAACCGTGTCAGAGAAGTCTGCAACAAAGCCAAGAACCCTCTTGCAGGCTAGACCTCGTTACTCACAATTTTATATCTTGCGCTTCCTTATGCATAATCTCCAGAATAGACTTACAAGCTGCAGAGGTGCCTTCAGGGGTAGAGAGGATAGTAATGGACTTCTCCGCCGCCCCTGTATTCTCCTTACGATGGACATCGATTCTGATAGCAGGCATGAGGAGAGGAAAATGATAACAGTCAGTGTGTATTCACCACAAGGAGTCTTCAATTACAAACTGCAAGCCCCAGGAATAATAGGGGAACCAAGGATGACCCACTTTAATAAAAAGCAGAAACCTATGATCCGCTGTCAACACCAGTACATTTCAGATGGAGTGGGGGATATGTTTTAAGACAAGGTCCAATGTATCCAGGCTGGTCTTAAACTCCCTACAAAGTGGGAAAGGACTTTGACTTCCAGTTCTCCTGCCTCTGCCAGCAGAATGCTAAGAAGACCACAGGCATTCACCATCACACCCAGTTCGTGCAAACCTGGGAAGTTTCATGCATTTTTGTTATGGTGGGTAATACTGACTGTCATCTTAATGGGGCTTACAGTCACCATGGTAACAAATTTCCAGGCATGTTTGAGAGTTTATAGATTGGAGAAAGCACACTATAAGTAGGGGCAATACCATTTCATGGTCTGGGATCCTGGGCTGTATGAAAGGAGATAGCAATGTGAAAAGACGACTTCATCCTTTCCGGCTACCTGACTGTGATGCAATGTGACAAAATGTCTCCTGTTCTAACTCGTCACTACGATGATGACTGTCTTCCCTAGACCCTGAGTCAGTGAAAGCCTTCCCTGCCTTAAGCTGGTTTTATCACAGCAACTAGACATATAGCTAATACACTAAGCAACACACAACTTCAGCCTTGGCTGAACAGACAAACTTCAATTCCAGGAATGCTCTCTTTTCTCAATCCAACCAAGCACAGACATCTTTTCATTCTCCCTACGCTGTGTGTGCTTAAAGGTTCCCTTTATATACTCAGAGCAATCATGTAGTGTCATGAGCCAGAGATGCAGAGAACTATGCATGTCAAGAGAGCCAGGGCCAGAAACCTACAGACAGACTGCTCTCCTGAGATACAGAAATGTCCACCAGTCACCCTATGGCAGACTTTATTCATCCAGCATTTGTTTACAGGGTTCATCCTCCTTGACAGAGAAAGGCAACAGCAAATGGTGATGGGAAGACAACTAAAGAAAAAAGAAAAACAAAACAACAGGTGGCAGCAGGGTACACCTTTAATCCCAGAAGCAGGAGACTCTGAGTTTGAGGCCAGCCTGGTTTACAGAGAGAATTCCAGGACAGCCAGAGCTACACAGAGAAACCCTGTCTCAGAAAACACATACACATACATACATACATACACACAACACAGAGAGAGAGAGAGAGAGAGAGAGAGAGAGAGAACAAGCGAGCAAGTCGCCAATAAACACAACTGATATTATATCTACGCCAATTAATACATGATTTTTTTTGTTGTTGTTCTAGACCTATAAATATATTGAGATGCATAAAATGAAATACTGTTGAAGTGAAGGGCAATGAGGCTGATCCACATGTTTTGGTGGCAAACTGGCAGGGCCAGCTAAAGGTATAATGTTGATTGATTTTAAAAAGTATCATTGCTGTGGACAATGTCTATGAGCAGGGCACACACATACCACAATGCATGCATGGAGATCAGAGGAAGTCCGATCCCTTGTTCCACTTCACCGATGAGAGAGAGGCCCCTCTTGTTTCTGCCATGCTTTGCTTTTTAAACTTGTGGGCTTGCAGTTTTCTGGAGGCTTCTGTCTCCACCTCCCATCTCCCAGCAGTGCTGGGGGCCTGATATGTACCACGTGCATCCAGCTCTCACGTGGATTCACAGGGTCAAACTCTGGTTAGGCTCCCACTGCAGACCTGTCCCGCACTGAGACACCTCACAGACTAGGCTGACTGAGAGCAGACTTCTCACCCTCAACACTCATACATTTTATGCCAAGTTCATTCTTTCTGTGGATCTAGCAGCAGTTGTTGCCTCTGCCTATGAAATGACAATAGTACCCTCCACCCAGATGTGACAATCACAAACTTCTCTAGAAAGTGACAAATGTTCATGCAGAGAATCACCTCTGGTCAGAAACCACTGGTATGGTGATGCTTTTTGTAATACTATTTCTACTAAGAAAAAACCAAAAATTTTGGAATTACTACTCTGCTCATTAGAATGAGATGCTTAAGTCATTGTCTGTATGAATCACACAGCTGGCTTCCCTTGTGTGACACCAGCGATGGTGCCCAGGACATTGGGGACAGGGAACAAATACCATGAAGCTACATCAGCAGCTACTTTTTACAGACCATAGTAACATAGTAAGAAGTCCTTGATCTTAAGTGAAAATACCATGTGTCATTTTTTTTATTAGATATTTTCTTTATTTATATTTCAAATGTTATTCCCTTTCCTGGTTTCCCCTCCAAAAACCCTCTATCCCATTCCCCCACACACACCAACCCACCCTCTCCTGATTCCTGGCCCTGGCATTCCCCTACACTGGGGCATAGAGTCTTCACAGGACCAAGGGCCTCTCCTCCTATTGATGACAGACAAGGCCAACCTCTGCTACATATGCTGCTAGAGCCATGGGTCCCTCCATGTGTACTCTTTGGTTGGTGGATTAGTCCCTGGGAGCTCTGGGGGGTACTGGTTAGTTCTTATTGTTGTTCCTCCTATGGTGCTGCAAACCCCTTCAGCTCCTTGGGTCCTTTCTTTAGCTCCTTCATTGGGGACCCTGTGCTCAGTCCGATGGTTGGCTGAGAGCATCCACCTCTGTATTTGTCAGACACTGGTAGAGCCTCTCAGGAGACAGCCATATCAGGATTCTGTCAGTAAGCACTTACTGACATCCACAATAGTGTCTGGATTTGGTGACTGTATACAGGATGGATCCCCAGGTGGGGCAGTCTCTGAATGATCCATCCTTCAGTCTTTGCTCCACACTTTGTCTCTGTAATTCCTCCCAAGGGTATTATGCTCCCTCTTCTAAGAAGGAACAAAGTATCCACACTGTGGTCTTCCTTCTTCTTGAGCTTCATATGGTCTTTGTATCTTGGGTATTCTGAGCTTCTAGACTAATATCCACTAATCAGTAAGTACATACCATATGTGTTCTTTTGTGATTGGGTTACCTCACTCAGGATGATATTCTCCAGATCCATCCATTTGCCTACAAATTTCATGAATTCATTGTTTTTAATAGCTGAGTAGTACTCCACACTGTAAATGTACCACATTTTCTGTATCCATTCCTCTGTTGAGGGTCACCTGGGTTCTTTCCAGCTTCTGGCTATTATAAATAAGGCTGCTATGAACACAGTGGAAAATGTTTCCTTATTACATGTTGATATATGCACATGAGTGGTATTGCTGGGTCCTCAGGTGGTACTTGTCCAATCTTCTGAGGAACTGCCAGACTGATTTCCAGAGTGATTGTACCAGCTTGCAATTCCACCAGAAATGGAGAAGTGTTCCTCTTTCTCCACATCCTTGCCAGCATCTGCTGTCACCTGAGTTTTTGATCGTAGCCATTCTGACTGGTGTGAGGTGGAATCTCAGAGTTGTTTTGATTTGCATTTCCCTGATGACTAAGGATGTTGAAGATTTCTTTAAGTGCTTCTCAGCCATTTGGTATTCCTCAGTTGAGAATTTGTTTGACTCTGTACCCCATTTTTTTAATAGGGTTATTTGGTTCTCTGGAGTCTAACTTCTTGAGTTCTTTGTATACATTGGATGTTAGCCCTCTATCAGATGTAAGGTTGGTAAAGATCTTTTCCCAATCTGTTGGTTGTCTTCTTATCCTTTGCCTTACAGAAGCTTTGCAATTTTATGAGGTCCCATTTGTCAATTCTTGATCTTAGAACATAAGCTATTGGTGTTCTGTTCAGGAAATTTTTCCCTGTGCCATATGTTCGAGGTTCTTCACCACTTTCTTTTCTATTAGTTTCAGTGTATCTGGTTTGATGTGGAGGTCCCTGATCCACTTGGACTTGAGCTTTGTACAAGGAGATAAGAATGGATCAGTTTGCATTCTTCTACATGGTAAACACCTGTTGAACGAGCACCATTTGTTGAAAATGCTGTCTTACGGAGAGGTCATGGAGCCTGAGGGACAAGGGAAAGCACTGCGGATGAGCACGCTCTGGAATGGTCCTCTAAGATGCTCTGTAGCAAACAGGAGTCTATCTTCAGAAGAAGAAAAGCAGTGTGTTTTTACTATTTTTTTCCTTTTGCTTAAGCACTTCATCATTTGTTTTGTTCTGTATCTGAAGTACTCTGCAATCTCCTGTTCCTTTAAAATTTGGTTTGTTAAAATATTGCCAAATAGAGTGTTTGAGACATATAGTTTGTACCTGTATTTTTATTTTACTGTCTCATGTCCTTGTAAGTCATTCTTAATTGACCAATGATTGTAGACCTTACTTATTTTTTCTAATAAAACAAAAGCAAATTACACTTAGAAAAAAAAAAAAGAAAATGCTGTCTTGCCTGGCGGTGATGGCGCACACCTTTAATCTCAGCACTTGGGAGGCAGAGGCAGACGGATTTCTGAGTTCGAGGCCAGCCTGGTCTACAGAGTGAGTTCCAGGACAGCCAGGGCTATACAGAGAAACCCTGTCTCAAATGACCACACCCCCTGTCTCAAATGACCACACCCCCATCCCAAAAAAAGATACAAAGCCCAAATCTTAATGACTGGGGTGACAAGAATCTAATTTATTCTTTTTTTGTTCAATTTTAATTAATAATGAATTAAGTTTGCTGTTGTAAAAACATTAAGCACCTCTAAGTGTGTGTTTTAGGGACATCTGAGCACCTGCTGGGTGGTCCTTTGTGTTTCCTCCTCTCTTAAGAGGAGAACCATGAGAACAGCCACTTCAACAAGCCAATAAAACTAAGCTTGCTTTTAATTTTATTAGAATTTGCCTCAGAATTAAAACCTGTGACTTAATATAGAAATGAAGCAAATAAGTACTATGAACATATAATACATTAAAAGGTTTCTAGATAATAGGTCCAATCCCATCTTCCTAACCAGTTTTACAACCTTGTCACAATCAGCCATGTGGTGTCGTCTGACATGCTCATAGCCCCTCCTTTGGTGTGTATTTCCACCCCTTTACTGGGCTGAGGGCTATAAACCTCTGATCCTGAGAAGGGAATGTTGCTCTGGTGATCAGCACCCTCCCCTGGGACTGTTCCAGAAACATGGGTTCTGGTAATGATTAGTTACAACGGCAAGAATTAATTAAATTCACCAGCACAGCTCAGCAACTGAGTCATCAGATATGACAAAAACCACTCCCTTCTGCTTTGCCCCATCTGCCTGTCATGAGCTTAAGGCTCCTTTATCTGACAGATCTCATTAGCAGTCTACAAAGAAAGTAAAGCTGCCACACCAAGAAGCAACCGTATACTAAGTTCTCAAAGGGAAGGGATGGAAGGCAGCAAGTCACTCTACACTTTCAGATGAAAGCCAGCATGGATGATCTATGTCCCAGCTTCTTAAACTATGGGTCACAACCTCACATGGACCCCATTACTAAATGTGAGGGCTGTGAAAATTTTTGTAATAGAAAAGGTTTCTGAACAGGAGGGGACCAAAATTCATTTCCCAATCCCAAGTGGAAAGAATCCAACATGTTTCTGGAAGCACTCGGGCATAGATCATGTACCTTTACTGCAGCCTGAGTTCTGAACAGACAACATGCACACAATATGCACACTTTGAACTACACCCTGTATGTATTTCCTTTACGCCAAGAACACTGCCTTCAACACCTCAGATGCAGGATTATGGGCAAAACCACTGTTCTTTCTGTACACCTATTCTGTTCTTAGAGAAACATAAGACTTAATTGAGAAAAACAAAGACTTGACACTTTCCTACCATTGTTCCCCAACATACATCAAACTGGCATATTCTGGATTGCACTGTTTAAGAATATTTGATTCTAGAAGTTGGTGTTTGAGTTGTTGATTTGAGTTTCATTAAAAAGAAAATCATTAAATGATTTTTGGTTTGGGATTAGGACAGAATTTCCAACAACCTCTAGAAGGGCCTAAATATACTTGTACCATTTTGTCCTACATATTTATGTGAAGCAGTGTGTGCAACACTGAGTACAGAATCAAAGCATCGATCTGCTGTGAAAAACCTGAAGCAGCTCCATGGCCTGCAGTGTCAATTACTCTGCCAATATCTGATTCTTCATGAGGCAACAAACAAGGCATCTATCCCATTACTGTGCAAAACCAGTTTTCACCTTTAACTGATGGCAAAATCATATGAATATCAAAGAATTATTTTTAAATACATTTTTTTAGGATTTATTATCAGTAAATGCTTGATTTGAACCTTACAGACCAGTTTCTGAAGGATATGTAAAAGTTTCTTAGGTAAATAGGGGTCACATGGAGAATTTAAAAGAACTTGATCTAGACAACGGTTCAGTTGCTCTCCCCACCCAGTAATTATGAATTTGGAATCATTAATTTTGCACACCGATATCCAACCCAGTGTCTCTTGCTTCAAAGCAGAGGTGAGCAAGACAGGATGTCCCATCACTATATACAATTCTTTTAGGTTCTGCATGAAAATGAATCCCCAGTTGGCTTCAGGCAAGGCACCTGTGATGGATATGAATGTCTCTCTGAGGCCATGGAACACCCTCAGGAACAGGCAGACTCAGCACACCATGGTGCCATAATTTTCAGAAACAGACCATGCTTAATTTCTCTAAGCACATGAAACCCTTATTCTTACTAAATTTAAAAAGTAAAACCATCTAGTCATTTCTGTAGATGGGTCAAGCTGAAGAAAGATGGGGTTTGCATACAACCCCTTCCCCCATTAACTTCTTTCCTAGGGAATGCTTCAGTTTTCCAGCGAGCATGGCTCAGCAGGGCCAGCAATGTGTCTGTCATGTGGCACTGTACAGAGGTAGGAGTTGAGGCAGAGTTCATCAGCAAGCTTCTTTGAATCGAAATGTCTACAGAGTACACGAAGCATGGTTTTCAGGGTAAAAAAAGTAACCTGCAATGTGATGGGACTTGCAATCAGAGACAGGATCTTAGATTTGGGCAATAGTTTCAAACATAATTTGTGCACAGCCATTTTGGTCATTTGAAAATGCAGTGGCTTCTTATGTATTAGGCAGTGGCCCTGTACACTGAGGCTGTGGTGAAAAAAGACATTAGTTTCTGCCTGACTCCATCCAAGTAAGTTCTGATGTTTGATCATGATTTTCTGATCCCTTAAAGCCTGACAAATAACATTATCAAACATTCTAAAGAAAAAGCCGGGGCTGGAGAGATGGCTCAGCAGTTAAGAGCACTGACTACTCTTCCAAAGGTCCTGAGTTCAATTTCCAGCAACCACATGGTGACTCACAACCATCTGTAATGAGATCTGACGCCCTCTTCTGGGATGTCTGAAGACAGCTACAGTGTACTTACATATAATAAATAAATAAATCTTTAAAAAAAAAAGAAAAAAAAGAAAAAGCCATTCTAAGTTCAGCTTAATCACAGGACAAATTTAGATTTGAGGATGGAACCTTTTTCTTTGTGTGTGTGTGTGTGTGTGTGTGTGTGTGTGTGTGTGTGTGTGTGTGTGTGTGTGTGTGGTAAGTATGGGTGTGGGCATGCCTAGATGCACCTAGAGGTCTGAGGGGCTGGAAAGATTGCTCATGCAGAGGAACTGAGTTCAGTCTCCAGGACTCATGCCAGGAAGCTCACACAACCTATAATTCTAGTTCTAAGGAACTTAATGCTCTCTTCTGGCTACTATAGGCAGGCGGGCATGTATACACACACACACACACACACACACACACACACACACGCATGTGCATGCATGTGCACGTGCACACAAATAAACAAAACAAACAGATAAATGTAAAACATTTTCTGAAAAGTCAGAGGACAACTTTCAGGAGCCTGTTCTCTCCTTCCATCACAAGATGCAGGGATGGAATGCAGGTAGTGGTTGGTCCCCAGTCGTAAGTGCTTTGATGTGCTGAGCTTACTTGTCAGCCTTCTTTGGTTTTGTTTGTTTCATGTAGCCCCAGCTATCTTCACATTCATTACATAGTTAAGAATGCTCAGAATCTCTTGATCCTCCTGCCCCCTCCTCCTGAGGCAGGTGTGTACCACCATACCCAGTGGATGAACTATATTCTTCACTGAAACATCATCTCTGCATTGATGCCGAGATAAGACAGGTGGAGCAGTGCAGGCTGGCGGGGTACAAGTGGCAGAGAATGGCCTACACACAGCCCTGCAGTCTGCTAAGGCTTTTCCCATCACTGTGGCAGCGAGTGCCATTTGCTTTCCATTCATGTGAAAAAATGAGTTTTTCTTTGAGGTTTTATACAACCAACAATGATGCAAGATCAGGTGACAAGGCTTCCCCTGTTACAGTCCTGGATATTGTAGAAGAGAGCTCCTGGCTCTGTCCAGAAAGACATCAAGTTCCTGCATCAAACCCTGATACTGAACACAAAGGGGAAGACAGACGCCCACAATTCCCACATACTCACTTAGACTGGGTCTGCTTCGTGATATTGCGAATGGTGGCACCTTCTTTTCCTATAATGGCTCCAACAAACTGGGTGGGAACCAGCAGGCGCAGCGGCAGGTCACAGGGTTTCTGCTTGGACACGGATCCTGGAGATGTCTGCCTGGATGAGCCCCGCTGCCCTGCTCCCCGGCGCCCTCGGAGCTGTGGCGAGGGATTTTGCTGGGCAGCGGTTTCATCTGGGATGTAGGCAACCTTCAAGGTGAAGTTCTCTAACTGGAATCCATTCAGTTTGTCTAGGGCTCTGAAAAGTTACAAGAAGCAGAGGTTGGGAAGGAAAGCTGAAGGGCCATACTACCCTAAATGCGCCCGATCTCGTCTGATCTCGGGAATGAAAGCTGAGACAGACATGGTAACCTGTACACAGCAGAGTTCAGCTCCTCCACTTGGAACTATCAGCTCCAAAGCTGATTAATACAGTCACTGCACAGGACAGATCCTATCAGTACCCACACTCTTCTTCGAAGACTATACCTAGGGAAGACTGGCAGGTTTCAAAGCACGCAATCTCCATTTACCAATGAGAAACAAACAAAAAATTACGGTAAATTCTTGATTTGGTTAAATCAAGAACTAAGTACTAGCTTGAAAATACCCCCAAGAAAAGGAGTCAATAGCTCCAAAGTAATTTATCTCTCAGCCTACCCAAGGCCTTAGAGAATCACTCAACAGACTTCTCTACAACTACAGGACACTGGCTGTATACTCAGTAAGATTTCATGCTGAGCTGAGCCCAGGAAGTACCAGCAGTTCCCTCATCTTGGATGGGGTTTCGATCTGATCTCAGGAGGGAAAAAGCAGGAGGGAGGAAGGTGGCTAGAAGGAAAGGAAGGAAGGAAGTCACTCTTCTATTCATCTGCCTATTACACTTTGTATCTACTTGGCGAGAACTTGAGGCTTTGCTCACATTTTCAGCTTTATTATAACATTTATATGAGATGGCACACAATTCCAGCACACATTCCAGTGGGTTTTAAAATTAAAGGTATTGCTGGTGGGGGTGTGCAGGGTGTATGTGACAGTCAGAGAAGGACTCCATGGAGTCAGTCCTCTTCCTCCCTCTGAGGGTTCTGAGGATCAAACAAAGTTAGATTGTCCGGCTGCGCTGTCAGGAGGCAAGGACCTTTACCTGCCAAGTCATCCCACAGTCCCTCCAAACCAAGAAAGAGGGCATGCCAGCACCACAGCAAACCTGTCAGGACCCTGCTTCAGTAATTCCTCATCTTCTACCACGTGTACAGATTAATTTTGCCTTTTAAAAAAGTCTACATAAGTATCCTGTGAGGTCTGCTCTCGTTTCAATGTAACATAAGCTCCACCGCATTACAGTCTACCTTACATACTTCAGACAGGGACACTGAGCAATAAATTGGTGCAGTATATGGAGTCAAGATTTCAAGCGTTCAAATACTTGAGCTCTTAAGGCACATGTTCCTAACTCCTGGAACACAGCAAAATGTGGTGGGCTCTCCCACTTTTCCTGGTCAGATTCTATTTGGGTTACCACTCAGCTCCTGCAGGTAAAGATAAAAGAATCAAATACTCTCTCTATGGCTCTATGCTGTCATTTCTGGCTTCTTAGTTCATTTTCTTACTTGAGTATCTACTTCTCAATTCTTAGGTGGAAAGAGGATACAAGGTGGTCTTAGCACTACATGGTCTGAGAAGGGGATGGGAGGTCCAGGCAGGCCGCCACGAAAGCTCATGCTGTCTTCAGACATAGAATTCTGTTTTCCCCTCATTTCTACCTTGCCCTACTTCCCCTGGCACACAAATGAACCCTTGTCAAGATCTGGAGTTTCAAAATACAGCAGGAGCAAGGTGCTCTGTCACTTTTCTCATGCTGCTTAAGTACAGCCTCTCTGCAAAGGGCTCAGCCCTTTGCCTGTTTTACAAACACATGGGAGGGAGTGATCTCCAGCATCTGCTGAAGCCTGGTTGTGGCTATGATGTGCAGCGCTCTGTGGTTGACTTTCCTTCAAATATACTGAGGTGGGGGTAACTTCCATATGATTTTATGTCAGAGGGCATGCTTTATACAAATACCAGAGGCCAACTTATCACCAATGCCTCAGTAACAGGACCTCACTTACTGGTCTTTGCTTTCTTCTTAAGCAAATGTAGATTAAGGACTATAAAATACATTGCCTAGATCTGAAGAGAGAAAATGGAGAAGTTTTATAAATAAATAGATGCCTATATAGTCTAAAAAAAAATGGAGTTTCAACAATTTTAAAGATTTAAAGTAACTTAAAGGCATTCTGAAGGCCAGAAGAAATCATGAAAGATTCTTCCAAAAATCTCAACCAAATGAAGGAATCACAAATCCTTCTATAGACATAAAAAGGAGACCATTCACTATGAAACTGGGCACTGCTGTCTTTAGCAGTTAGCAGAACCTGGCATGGAATGAAGCCATGAATGTTACAAAAAAGGGTAAGAGAGATACACACACATCCTTCCTCATGGGGATAAACAGAGGAAAGTCTATGTTGCCAGATGCTTCTGTGTATTCCAGAACATTCTAAACAAAGACACACGTGTCCCAAGAAACAACTCTCTCAACTTGGCAGGAAATATGATTTGTATATTCCACTGCACTGCTTTAAATAGTGGTCCCTGAAGGAAGAGATTCTCCCAGAAAAGTGAGAAAACATAAAAGCTGTTGTACCCAGTGTAGTCAGGGCTCACATTTTCAGCACAGGCGACTCTGGGGAGCAAGAAAAAGCAGCTATACCAGGTGCACCCAGCTGTGTATGTGACTGACACAAGCTGAGTTCTCCCTCAAACCACAACACTCAAATGAGGTCAGAACTTAAGAGAACACAGGAGTCACCTTGCTGCAGAGCAGTGGCTAAAGCTCCCTAGTTTACAGATTTTAAAACCAACTGCTGAAATCTTCCTGTACACACAGTTTGATATCTAGATCTGTCATGTGGTGGTGGTCTGCTAAGTACATGAGAAAAAGCTGTAGTATTTTCACTAAGTCTTCTGTAAGACCTGAGAGAAGAGCTGTCATAACCATTCAACAGATCTAGGACACTTCATCCAATGTATGTGCTACTTGCATCCTGCTGTCCAACAGCACTCGCATAGCTCTGTTGCTATTCTAAATCATTCAGAAGATGCTGAAGAGGCCAGTGAGATGGCTTAATGGGTAAAAATCTTTGTGATTTGTAGGCATAAAACAGAAGAAAGGGGTTTGATCCCCGTGGAAGACAGCATCGACCATTGATGTTTTATCCTGACTTCCACACGAGCAGACTTATATGTGCCCTCATACATCTCTACACAAACACTGACACAACCTGTGGTGGTTTTTAGTTTAGCCCAGGGAGCGGCACTATTAGAAGGTATGGCCTTGTTGGTATATGTGACACTGTGGGCATGAGTTTTAAGACCCTTGTCCTAGCTGCCTGGATGCCACTCTTCTCCTAGCAGCTCTCCTGCACCACGTCTGTCTGAACATTGCAATGCTCCCAGCTTGATGATGTAAGCCAGCCCCAATTACATGTTGTCCTTTTGAGAGTTGCCTTGGCCATGGTGTCTGTTCATAGCAGTAAAACCCTAACTAATAAGACACAGCCCATACTCAGGGCAATTATAAATAAATGTAACTTTTAAAATTATGAAATGTGTTTTTATGGTTTATAATAATTAACTGTATTAAGTCTATTGGGATAACACAAAGAAGCCTTACTAGAATAGGAAGTTCAACCTGAGGACCAAGAAGAGGGAGAAAAGACTAAGAAATGAAAGCCAGAAGTTATTACCCACAGTGATGTGAATGACAAAGAATATGGATGGCTGACTAGCATTCTCATCCAGTTTGACTAATAAGTACCCATGCTACCCTAGAGGGGCCATTTTTTTGGTTTGGTATTTGCTGCCCCACATAGAAAACTAAAGATTAGACTGATGGGCTATTTCACTGTCTTGCTAACAGTTGTACCCAGTGTCTTGTGCCTACTAAGTACATATTCTTCCACAGAATGATGCCATAGAAAGATCCTATACGGTCTCCTCCTCTTACTTCCATACTACTGCTGAGGTACATGCTAACAAGATGACTTTTAACCACTTTGAAAGTCATGGATACACTTCTCTCCTTGTACCTTGATACAATTTTAATGCTGATGTCTAAACTCATGGTATTTGCAGATGGTATCTTTGGGGGCAGTGGATACAAATAAATAAGGGGACCAGGTAGGGCCCTAATCCAACAGAACTGTGGCTTCATTAAAACAGGTAAGACCTGAGCTAGTATCTTAGAGTTTTACTGCTAAGAAGAGACACCATGACCCAAGCAACTCTTATATAGATAGACATTTAACTGTAGCTGACTTACAGTTTCAGAGGTTACTCATTATCATCATGGCAGGAAGCATGGCAGCATCCAGGCAGACATGGTGCTAGAGAAGAATCTAAGAGTTCTGCATCTTGATCTGACTGCAGCCAGGAGAGACAGACTCTTCCCCAACTGGGTGGAGCTTCCAAGGCCACCCCAGCAGTGATGCACTTTCTCCAACAAGGCCACACTTCCTAACAGTGCCACTTCTCATGGGCCAAGCATATAAAAAACAACATATTTCACTCTCGACCCCAAAAGACTGATTCAAACACATAAGTCTATGGAGGCCATACCTACCCATAACATAATGCAAAATATATTTAACCCAACTTCAAAAGTCCCCATCTCCTGAGATTCATGCAAACTCTTAATGTAATTACCTATAAAATCAAATAGAAAAGCAACAACATCAAAGAATATACATTACCATTCTGAAACATCATATTGAGGAAATACTGGACGAAAGCATGACCAAAAGCCAGCTCGGCAAACTCCAAACTCTGCATCTCCATGTCTGATGTCAAAGCACTTTGTGGATCTCCAACTCCTTTCAGCTTTGATGACTGAAAAAACTGCATTCTTCTGGGCTGGTTCTACTCCCTGAGAAGGTATCTCCCTGATAGCCTCTCAGCAGGTATCCCATGGTTCTGACATCTCTAATATCTAGAGGTCTCCAAGGCAACTTCAACTTCATACCTTCTTGTTCCAATTTTTGGGACTCACACATGATTTTCTGGGCTCTTCCAAAGGGCTTGAGTCATTTCTCCAGCTCTGCCCTCTGTACCACTCTAGGCTCTGGTTGACTCCACTACACTGCTACTACTGTTCTTGGTGGTCATCCCATGGTACTGATATCTCCAATACACTGAGGTCTTCCACTGCAAATAGACTTCACCAATAGCTATAGGCTCCCTTCATGGTGACAAGCCTCAGTTTCCTTGCATGACCCCCATTCCTGGGCCATCAACTGCAACTGAGGCTTCACCTTCGCCAATGGCCTTTCATGGCCTTTCACAGTGCCAAACCTCAGCTGCTGTCCATTACCCCTTCATGCCTTCAAAACCAGTACCACTTGGGTGATTCTTACACATTACCAAGTCCAGCTGTAACATGAGGTACAATTTTGGCTATCTCTGGAATGTGGCTTCTGTGCACTCTCAGAAAACACTTCCCAGAAGATTTGACCTCTGTGATGCTGGTCTCTTCTTAATAGCTGCTAACTTCTTAGCTCCAGCTGATCAGCATCAATTGTCTCAGTAATCCCTTCTATTCTTGACTCTAAAGCAAAAGCTTCATGGCCAAAGCTGCTGAGTTCTGCTGCATGCTGGAGCTGGAACATGGCCCCCTCCTCCTTCTATTACATTATCATCAGCTTTCTGTTTTCCACCTCCTTCTCTGCCTAAGCTTGGCTGGCCTGGAATTTGCTCTGTAGATTGACCTTGAACTCAAGAGAGCTGCATGGTCCTATCTCATGAACACAGGGATTAAAGGCATGTACTACCACCCCTAAACTTAAGATTATTTTTTTTGGTAGAACATGATTTTAAAATATTCAACTGTTACTATTCAATGAACAGAATAATTATTTTAAGATGTATTTCATTGTTATGTTTCCCTTTTCATTTCTGATTTTATTAATTTGGATACTGTCTCTGTGCCCTGTGGTTAGTCTGGCTAAAGGTTTATCTATCTTGTTGACTTTCTCAAAGAACCAGCTCCTGGTTTTGTTGATTCTTTGTATAGTTCTTTTTGTTTCTATTTGGTTGATTTCAGCCCTAAGTTTGATTATTTCCTGCCGTCTACTCCTCTTGGGTCCACTCCTCTTGGGTGTATTTGCTTCTTTTTGTCGTAGAGCTTTCAGATATGCTGTCAAGCTGCTAATGCAAGCTCTCTTCAGTTTCTTTTTGGAGACACTTAGGGCTATGAGTTTTCCTCTTACCACTGCTTTCATTGTGTCCCATAAGTTTTGGTGTGATGTGTCTTTATTTTCATTGTATTCTAAAGAGCCTTTAATTTCTTTATTCCTTCCTTGACTAAGTTGTCATTGAGTAAAGTATTGTTCAACTTCCATGTGTATGTGTGCTTTCTGTTGTTTATGTTGTTATTGAAGACCAGGCCATGGTGATCTGAAAGGATGCATGGGGTGATTTCAATCTTCATGTATCTGTTGAGGTCTGTTTTGTAACCAATTATATGGTCAGTTTTGCAGAAGGTACCATGAGGTGCTGAGAAGAAGGTATATTCTTTTGCTTTAGGATGAAATGTTCGAAAAATGTTAGATCCATTTGGTTAATAATTTCTGTTTGTTTCACTGTGTATCTATTTAATTTCTGTTTCCATGATCTGTCTATTGCTGAGAGTGAGGTGTTGAAGTCTCCCACTATTATTGTATGGGGTGTGATGTGTGCTTTGAGCTTTAGTAACATTTCTTTTATGAATGTGGGCGCCCTTGCATTTGGAGCATAGACGTTCAGAATTGAGAGTTCATCTTGGTAGATTTTTCTTTTGATGAGTATGAAGTGTGCTTCCTTATTTTTTTGATAACTTTTAGTTGAAAGTTGATTTTATTCAATATTGGAATGGCTACTTCAGCTTGTTTCTTGGGACCATTCCCTTGGAAAACTGTTTTCCAACCTTTTACTCTGAGGTAGTGTCTGTCTGTCACTGAGGTGTATTTCCTGTATGCAGCAAAATGCTGGGTCCTATTTACGTAGCCAGTCTGTTAGTCTATGTCTTTGGGGGGGGGGGGGATTGAATCCATTGATGTTAAGAGATATTAAGGAAAAGTGATTGTTGCTTCCAGTTATTTTTGTTGTTAGAGATGGAATTATGTATGTATGGCCATACTTTTTTTGAGTTTGTTGAAAGATTACTTTCTTGCTTTCTCTAGGGTTGTAATTCCCCTCCTTGTATTGGTGTTTTCCATCTATTATCCTTTGTAGGGCTGGATTTATGGAAAGATATTATGCAAATTTGAATTTTTCATATTATATTTTGTTTTCTCAGTCTATGGTAATTGAGAGTTTTGCTGGGTATAGTAGCCTGGGCTGGTGGCATTTGTGTTCTCTTAGGGTCTGTATGACATCTGCCCAGGATCTTCTAGCTTTCATAGTCTCTGGTGAGAAGTCTGGTGTAATTCTGATAGATCTGCCTTTATATGTTATTTGACCTTTTTTTCTTACTGCTTTTAATATTCTTTCTTTGTTTAATGCATTTGGTGTTTTGATTATTATGTGACCGGGGGTGGGAGGGGCAGGAATTTCTTTTCTGGTCCAGTCTATTTGGAGTTCTGTAGACTTCTTATATGTTCATGGGCATCTCTTTCTTTAGGTTGAGAAAGAACCTAAAGAACCTATTTCTTCTCTAATTTTGCTCAAGACATTTACTGGCCCGTTAAGTTGGGAGTCTTCACTCTCTTCTGTACCTATTATCCTTAGGTTTTATCTTCTCATTGTGTCCTGGATTTCCTGGATGTTTTGGGTTAGAAGCTTTTTGAATTTTCTTTGACTGTTATGTCAATGTTTTCTACGGTATCTTTTGCCTCTGAGATTCTCTCTTCTATCTCTTGTATTCTGTTGGTGATGCTTGCATCTATGACTCCTGATCTCTTTCCTAGGTTTTCTAACTCCAGGGTTGTTTCCCTTTGTGATTTCTTTATTGTTTCTAGTTCCACTTTTAGATCTTGGATGGTTTTGTTCATTTCCTTCACCTGTTTGGTTGTGTTTTCCTGTAATTCTTTAAGGAACTTTTGTGTTTCCTCTTGAAGGGCTTCTAGCTGTTTACGTGTGTTCTCTTGTATTTCTTTAAGGGAGTTATTTATGTCTTTCTTAAAGTCCTCTATCACCATTATGAGAAGTGATTTTAGATCCAAATCTTGCTTTTCTGGTTTGGTGGTATATCCAGGACTTGCTATGGTGGGAGAACTGGGTTCTGATGATGCCAAGTAACCTTGGTTTCTGTTGCTTATGTCCTTATTCTTGCCTCCCACCATCTGATTATCTCTAGGTCTACCTGCCCTGGCTATATCTGACTGGAGCCTGTCCTTCCTGTGATCCTGGTTGTGTCAGAACTCCTCAGAGTTCAGCTGTCTCTGTGATCCTGTGATTCTGGGATCCCATGATCCTGAGATCCTGGTTGTGTCAGAGCTCCTGGGAGTCAAGCTGCCTCTGGGACTCTGAGATCCTAGTGTGGTGAAGCTCCTGGGATCCTGGGATTCTGTGGTCCTGGGTGTATTAGAGTGCCTGGGAGTGGAGCTTCTTCTGGGTATTTGGGGACTGGCTGCGCAGAGTTAGCACCCAAGGTCTGCTCAGGGAATCTCTGATCCTATGATCCTGGGAATGACAGAGCACATGGGAGTGGATCTTTCTCTGGGTGTTGTGTGACTGGCTGCAGAGTTTGTGTCCAAGGTCTGCCCAGGGCACTACTCCAGGCTGGAAGGAACCTATCCCACTGGTTGGGCAGAGTTCCTGGGTGCCTGGGTATTGCTGGTCCCAGTTACTTCTGGTGTTGGGGCAGATGTTGTTTCCTCCTTATCTCTGATCTTATGATTCTGGGAGTGTTAGAGCACCTGGGAGTGGATCTTTCTCTGGGTGTTGTAGGACTGGCTGCAGAATTCTCACCCAAGGTCTGCTTGTGTCCAGACCCAAACTTAAGCTTTAATTTATCTGGAACTCACTCTGTACCAGGCTAGCCTTGAACTCAAGAGATCTGCTTGCCTCTGTCTCCTGAAGTTAAAAGCATATACCACCACACCTTGATATAAGTGCTTTATGGTGACTATGCCTCAAGATCCAGAGCAAAAGCTATACCATCCCATGACAATTTCACACACAATCATATCTTTTTGTGTCCAAATGAAAGCAATTACCAGGTCATAGTAGCGGAAGTAGCTGTTGTTCAACTACAAAAATGTAAACAATAAGCTTAGCTGGGTGGGATCTTGCCCCAAAGCCACTACTCAATCTGTATATCTCCTTGAACACAGGATTTAGCTCCACTGTACTTTCTGGTGCCCCTTTAATACTTGAACCATATATTTTTTGTACTATTTCTTTCTAAGCTTTCTATGTTTGATCAAAATATTCTTCATAAGAATAAACCAGAGGAAAAAAAATCTATGCTGGGCTTTTCTGAGACTGACTTTGTCAATGCAGCTAGTTCAAATCTTTACCATAGCCTCAGGTAGACTCTTCAGACAAGGGCAAAAAGCAACCACAATCTTCACCAAAACATCATAAAAATTATCTCCAGAGTTCAATTAACCTCAGTACCAATGTCTTCCAAATTTCTACTAGGTTGGCCCATTAAGTCCCACTTAAAGCATTCCATGGATTTTCAAATCCAAAATATCAAAATCTACATTCCTCCAAACAAACAAACAAACAAAAATGGTCAGGCCTATCACAGTAATACCCCAGTCCCTGGTACCCACTTCTGTACTAAGGTTTTACTGTTGTTAAGAGACACCATGACCCAAGCAACTCCTATAAAGGCAGACATTTAATTTTAGCTGACTTACAGTTTTAGAGGTTTAATTCATTATTATTATGGCAGGAAGATGGCAACATTAGGCAGACATGATCCTAGAGAAGGAGCTTAAAGTTCTGTACCTTGATTTGACTGCAGCCAGGAGAGACTGACTCTTCCACACTGACCAGAGTTTCAGAGCCCACCACCACAATGCTGTACTTCCTTCAACAAGGCCCCACATACTCCAACAAAGTCACACCTCCTAATGGTGCCACTTCCCATGGGCCAGCATATTTAAGCCACCACAGCTAGGATGGTCAGCTTTGCCACACACAGTCCTGCACAACCTTGGTACTCTACAAAAAGCCCCACTGGCAAGAAAAACCTCATCATATATACCCCTGAACATTGACATTTAAGTCTTATACTTATGAATCATATAAGCATGTATTCCTGTCTGTGACACTCAGTGGCAGTTGCAGGAAACAGGGTGGCATATTAAGAATTAGAGGTTTGTAATGGTTATTGCTGGTTGTCAGTCAACTTGACTATATCTGGAATGAACTACAATCTAGAATTGGAGGGCTCACCTGTGATCCTAATCTGGAGGCTGAGTGATACAAGTTTCTAACCTGGATCTTGGCATGGAAATCTTGAGGCATAGTGGCAATGAATCCTAGAAGATTAAGACAGGATGATCTCCGAGTTCAAGGTCATCTGGGATTAAGGGTGTGGTGGCATACACCTTTAATATGGGTCACACCTTTTGCTGGAAACCTATATAAGGACATTGGAAGAAGGAAGGTTCTCTCTTCTTTGCCTACTTGCCTTGTGGGACTGAGCAACTGCTAGATCCTTGGACTTCCATTCACAGCTGCTGCTGACCCTTGTTGGGAGTGGACTACAGACTGTAAATCATCAATAAATTCCTTTACTATATAGAGACTACCATAAATTCTGTGACTCTAGAAAACCCTAATACAAGGTTGATAATAAATTAAGCACAAACTACCAAAGTCCTAGAAACATCATTGCATAGATGTGTCTTAATTACAGACAAGATATAATCACTTTCCTACAGAGGGTTTCGTGACAAAAGTGTTTGTGAATAAAATGTTACTACAAGAAAAACAAAATCTAATACCAGGGGCTCAGTCCAGTTAGTAAAGTGCTTGCTACAGAAGCATGAACACCTGAACTTGATTCCTAGCACCCACAAAAGAAGGCCAAGAACAGTAGTACACACTTGTAATCCCAGCCCAGGGGAAACAGAAACAGGTGGACCCCTAGCACTCAGTGAGTTCCAAGTCCCAGCAAGAGAATGTGTCTTCAAAAACAAAGTGGTGGGCCAGTGAGATGGCTCAGTCTGTAAAGGTTGCTGCCAAGGCTAATGATCCAAGACCCAGACCCAAGACCTAGAGGGTGGAAAGATGGAAATGAGTCTTGGAAGTTGTCATCTGACCTTCCCATTTACACTAAAGCATGTACATATATGCACATGTGCAAATAAACAATTTAAAAAGAATAGTGCATGCAAAGCATCGCAGTAAAACTAATTTTGAAAGCTGTAATGTACAGGAGTCAGATTAAAAGGTAGAAATCTTAACAGTGTTCACTTCTGAATGGCATGAAATTTGTCCTGTTGCTTGGTCTACTTCTAGCTCTGGAGCTCATAAGTTCTATGACTCTAGAGAACCCTGACTAATACAACTTTTTTTTTTTTTAATTATTTATTTTTTTTTTTAATTTTTGATATTTTCTTTATTTACATGTAAATTTCTCCTTTCCCAGTTTCCCCTCCAAAAAAACAAAGAAACAAACAAAAACAACAAAAACAAACCCCTGTTGCCTCCCACTTCCCCATGTCTGCCACCCCGCCCTCTCCCACTTTCTGGCCCTCGAATTCCCCTACACTGGGGCACCGAACCCTCACAGGGCCGAGGTCCTCTCCTCCCATTGCTGATCGAATTTGCAATCCTCTACTATACACATTACTATACACATTACTGCATTGCTGGTGGGAGTGCAAACTGGTACAACCACTCTGGAAATCAGTATGGCGGCAGTTCTACCGGAGGACCCAGCTATACCACTAATACAACTTGTAATGGCAACTTCTTTATGAGCTCCAGAGCAGTCTGCAAGGATGGATTCAAAGCATTGACAATTTGGTTTCTTGTTTTGGTTTGAGACAGACTCTCATGTAGAGTGGCTTCCCACTGGCTGTGCACCGAGGCTGACCTGCTGGGATGACAGGTGTATGTACAGCACACCATTCTGTGCAGGGCAGCAACCCAAGCCCAAGTACTCTTCCAACTGGGCTACTACATCCCTTGTCTGTGCTGTGTTTTCTAATAAGAACAGCAATCGGGATGGATAAGCAAAGGAATGTGTGAGGTCCAAAAGCATACACACTCTAGTAAGTCCTTTTTCATACACACAAACCCTCCAGGAAGCAGCATGTGAATGCTTTGTCTCAGCTTCCCTGAGAGAGGAAGATAGAGAGGAGCCAGAGTCTTAAGCGTCTCTGTACTAAGCAGTTTTTAAAACATCTTTCAAACTTTTATTTCATTATTTAGTAATATAAGATTTAAGCTTAAAATAGGTATTGCATTTTTGATACCTGTGATACAATCTCTGAAGTTTCCTAGTCACAAGGTGGCAGGAATTTCCAAGGTAGGATCTATCTTAGACAAAGCTGTATCAGAGGACTCCCCTCAAATACAACCTAGGTCTAGAACTGATTGATGGCGAGCCATTACCTACAGCAGTGTAGTGGAGAGTAGCTGGGCAATTTCCAGCACCTATGAACATACTGGAGGAAGACACTGCTGCTCACCTGAGCTCTTACCACATTCTAGATTTTAAGTTAAGTGTTGTGGAAGGAAGAGCTTAGTTACAACAGCTTTATGAACTACAAGTAACAACAATTCCCACTTTAGAGATGAGGATGGACCAGGGATGGAGCTCAGATAGTACAATGTTTTGTTGTTTTGAGACGAGGTTTCACTATGTACCCCTGGCTGCCCTCGAACTTGCTTTTTAGACCAAGCTGGCCTCAAACTCAGAGGCCTGCCTACCTCTGCAGGGAGTGTACACCATCACTAAATGGTAGAAAAGGAAAGAGGGCTTTAAAGAGATTAAAAAAAAAAAAGCAGAGACATAAGTACAGGACAGGCATCCAGCCATCTCCCAAAAACTCCCTAGGTTTATCTTGTATGTTTCATCCAACAGGAACTTGGCTCTACCAACCACATGTACAGCTCACTGTAAACATAAAACGCTCCCCTCACTGGCCTCCTAGTTTACTAAGCCTGTTACTTGCATGCTTCTATCAGCATAGGTTTAAATGGCTGGACAACCATGGCCTAAGTGGTATTTTCTTGCTCTTCTTACGTGGCAGACGAAGAACACAACTTATAAAACATTGACTTTTCAATCCTACAATAACATAATGCCCAAGGTCTCATAAAAAGGGCTGTAAAATAAACAAACAAACAAACAAATAAAGATGCAGACAAGGAGTTAAGCACGTTAAAAGCCCCATGTTATGAAAATAAGTAAAATTACCACAACCATTTTCTCCTGCTAGACTGGCAAGGTTTCAGAAAGCCCTCATGTAACTTCATCATTTCATGCCTTTAAAAAATTTACTGTATGTGCCAGGTATGGTGGCACACTCAGTTGATCCCAACATTCAGGACCCAGAGGCAGGTGGATCTCTGAGTTCAAGCCCAGCCTGGTCTACAAAGCAGGTTCCAGGACAGCCAGGGCTACATAGAGAAACCCTGTCTCAAACAAAACAAAACAAAACCAAAAAAATCCTAAGCAAACAAAAAAATTCACTGTGTGTATATACACACATATCACTCCTTTCTGTTTTTGGCTACCTCAGCCTGCTCCAATCCTAGCTATGTGAATAATGCTGGAATAAACATTATGTACAGTGATATGCTCCCTTTTGGGTAGATAATCCAAGAACAGTAGATCTAGGCCAGACCTCCATATATTGATTACCATACTGGAGAACCACCAACAGTAAGGCAGGATCTCCTTCTGCTCACATCCTCCTCAACATGTGTTATTTGGTTGGTTGGTTGGTTGGTTGGTTGGTTGAATGGTTGGTTTTCTGACTAGGAGAGATGGAATTCCAATATGGTGGCTTTATATCACATCACTAGTGAGGTTGAACTTTTTATTGGCTATCTGTATTTCTTTTTTTAAAAAAGATTTATTTTATTTATTTTATGTGTATGAGTATACTGTAGCTGTACAGATGGTCGTGAGCTATCATGTGTGTGGCTGCTGAGAATTTAACTCAGGACCTCTGCCGGCCCCACTGGCTCCAGCCCCACTCGCTCCAGCATAATTCACTTTAACTGTCTTCAGATGGATACACCAGAAGAGGGCGTCAGATCTCATTATGGGTGGTTGGAGCCATCATGTGGTTGCTGGGATCCGAACTCAGGACCTTCAGAAGAGTAGTCAGTGCTCTTACCCGCTGAGCCATCTCACCAGCCCTGGCTATCTGTATTTTATCTTTGGAGAGTGGTCCATTTATTTTACTGGGTCATTTATTGACTGCATTGTTTGGTTTCTTGTTCAGTTTTTTATTTTTACTATATTACATATTATCTAATCTAGATATGTACCTAGATATTAATCCTCTGTCAAACTAATAGCCAGCAAAGATTTTTTTATTTCAGTAAGCTGCCTCTTTTCTTGATTAACATTCCCTTTTTATTATAAAGCTTTCACACCTCAAGAGGACCCCACTGTTAACTTGCTAACACTGTTTCGCTGTTCAGAAAGCCCTTGACTACATCCCTCAGGTATGGTGATAGCTCCAGCATCAGGCTTCATGTCTAGGATTACTCTTTCCACCCAGGGTCTTTTATGGTTCCATATATTATGACACAGACTGAGTTAAACTTACAGATTTCTTTTAGTAGTATAACCAGTTTGTTTCACAATATCAGTTACCCAGTCCAAGAATGTGTAAAGTCTTTCCATCTTCTAGTGTCTTCAGTTTTCTTTTGAGTGTTTTATTTTTCATTGTAGGTCTTTTTCATTTTATTTTTTCAGAAAAGCTAAATACTTTTTATTGCTTTATTTTTGTTTTTTTCTAACTGCTTGTCTTTCCTTTTTTAAATATTTATTTATTTTTAAAGATTTATTTATTTTATTTATTATATGAGTACACTACACTGTAGCTGTCTTCAGACACACCAGAAGAGGGCACTGGATCCTCATTACAGATGGTTGTGAGCCACCATGCGGTTGCTGGGAATTGAACTCAGAAGCTCTGGAAGAGCAAGCAGTCAGTGCTCTTAGCCTCTGAGCCATCTCTCCAGTCCTCCTTTTTTATTAATTCATTTATTCACTTTACATCCCAATCACAGCCCCGCTCCCTCCTCTCCTCCTATCCTCCTCTCCCTATTCTACCCCACTTCTCTTCAAAGAAGGAGAGCCCCTCCCTGCCCACCTCCCAAACTAAGCATATCCTTTCCCACTGAGGCCAGAAAAGGCAGCCCAGCTAGGGGAAAGGGATCCAAAAGCACTTGACAAAGTCTATGTCAGTTTTACAGTAGTTGGGGGACCCACTGAAGACCAAGCTACACATATGTGCAGGGGCCTAGCTCCAGTCCATGTGTGTTCTTTGGTTGGTGGTTTAGTCTCTGTAAGCCCCGACGGGGTCCAGATTAATTGACTCTGTAGGTCTTGTTATAGTGTCCTTGACCCCTCCAGCTCAACTCTTCCACAAGGCTCCTTGAGCTCTGCCTAACATTTGGCTATGGTCTCTGCATCTGTTTCCATCAGCTGCTGGATAAAGTCTCTCAGAAGACAGTTATGCTAGGCCCCTGTGTGCCAGCATGGCAGAGTATCATTAATAGTGCCAGGGGTTGGCTCTCTCCCATGGGGTGAGTCTCAAGTCGGGCCAGTCACTGGTTAACTTGCTTTGTTTTGTTTGGTTTTGCTTCCTTGGTTAGGTTTATTCAAAGGTATTTTATGTAGTTAGTTGTTGGCTATTGTGGATGGGATTGTTTCCCTGGTTTCTTCCTCAGTATGTCTGTCACTGGTATACAAGAAGGCTCCTAACTTTTTATTTTAATGCTGTTTTGTGTCCTGATACTTTGCTCAAGGTGGTTAAGGGTTTTCTTTAAGGGTTTTCTGGTGGAGTCTTTACAGTTTTACATGTAGGATAATAAGATCGACCAGTGAGGATAGTCAGACTTCCTTTTGGATTTGTAAACCTATTTTCCACTCCAGTTTGAGTTCTCTAATAAAGACTTCAAGCTCTGTAAGGAATAAGAACAGAGAACCCAGCACTTGTCCTTGGTTTTAGTGGGAATGCTTTGGGGTTTTCTCCATCTAGCACGACAGGTTGATATGATACTAGGTATCATTAGGCTGAGATATACTCCGTCTAGTTCTAGTATAGTTGGGGCTTTCTCATGAAGAGATGTTGGATTTTTGTTAAAAGCCTTTCCTGCATATATGGAAATTAATGATTTCTGTCTTTGCGGCCATTTATGTATAAAATTATTGATTTGCACATGTTGAAGCATCAATACATATCTGGAGTGGAGCCAAGCTAATCATCATGAAACAACTTTCTGGTGCATTACTTAATCATTTTCCAAATATTTTATTGAGAAATCTTGCATCTATATTCATCAGGAGGAATTGCCTATAACTTTCTCTTTCTGTTGTCTCTTTATCTAGTTTGGGTATGCGGTTAGTACAGCTTGAACGAGTTTGGTAGAATTCCTACATTTTCTAATTCATGGACTAGTTTGAGGAGCACTCGTCTTCCTCAAACAGATGGCAGAACTCAGCAGTGTCTGAGCCTGAATGCTTTTAGCCAGGGGACTTTCTTATTAGTGTTTCGGGCTCACTGGTTGTTACAGATCTGTCCATTTCTACTAGATTTTCCAACTTAGTGAAATATGTGGGATTTTATTTTTTAGGTAACTTCTAATGATTTTCTTAATTTCAATGATGTCTGTTACAATGTTTCCTTTTTCAATTAAGTCTTTTTTTAATGACTTATTTATTTTATGTTATGTGCATTTGTGTTTTTCCTGCATGTATGTGTAAAGGTATTGGATCTCCTGGAGCTGGAGTCACAGATGGTTATGAGCTGCCATGTGAGTGCTGAGAGTTGGACCTGGGTCCTCTAGAAGACCAGCTGCTGCTCTTGACTGTTGAGCTATCTCTTCAACCCCTCAACTAAGTCTTAACTTAGATTTTTCTCTGCAAGGCCTGTCTCCTGCAATCCTTCCTGACATCTGGTAGATAGATGTCCTGGAACCTGAGTCTGTGGCCCTACAGACTGTGGCTCTGATCAAGCTTCCCCTGGCTCAACAATGCTTGTTCTGATGGAAGTTCATCTTCCAAGAGACAATCTGCTGGCTAAGTTTCAGTGTGTAGTCAGTGCCAGGACACTTGCTCTGGGACCACCCACTTGGTAGGGGTCTTTCTAAAAATCTCTTTCTCTAGCTGAGGAACAACAGGCTAGATTGTGCCAGCAACAGGGCTCCAATGGGCTGCTAATTGTCTCCTAAAAGGAGCAGCACCCAGAGTAGATACTCTCCAAGATCTGGGTGGGACTCCTCCCCTTCGCATAGAGGCTGTCCCTCAAGTTCCATCTGAATTCACACTGCTAAAGATCACTTCCCATTTCTTCTTTAGGCTTAGGGATGGCCCATGTAGTCCTTCCAATTCTTCCATAGAGAAGACCAGTGTGTTCCAGACCTCTACCAGGATGCAAGTGAGTCTTCCAGTCACAGTCCTGGCTCGAGGGACTCTGCACCACCCTGCTTTCACACTCCAGGCTGAGCTATCAAAGGCAGTGTCTGTGGGCCCCTTATTTTCTCTTCCACTGCTGGCAAAATTATCATGGGTTGATCCAAAAGCTGTCAGTTGCAAGTTGTACTGGTTCAGCATCTGCTCAGTTAGTGAACTGTGTAATCATGCCCAACTCAAGGAGGAAAATGCCGACATTTAACCGGTGTTAGTTTAATGCAGTCACCAAAGAATAAGGAGGCAAATCACATAGCTTGGAAAAATATTCAGGCCCTTTGTGCAGATAGGTTGTAGTTTAGCTTCATATATCACTCTGAGAATAGTATTAAAGATAAATTAAAAATGGAACAAACCTTAAATCTGTGCAGATTTTCAATAGTAATGCAGATTTTAAAAGGCATTAATTGTAGAGTCAAAACATAAAAAATAAAGTTTCCTTTTGTGACCCACCAGCCTGTCTTCAGTTTAGAGGACTACACAATATAAGTGACTGTAGTAACTTAACCTAGTTATTACAGATAGACAAGAAGTTTCAGGCTGCTTACTGTCTAGCTTGGTCCTTACTGGAATAGGTTACATTTACAACTGCCGTTTCCGAGTCCGTGTTCACTGGGGGAAAAAGAAAGACAAAGACCTGGTTAGTTTCTTTCCACTTCCTTCCTTCTATAAATTTAAAAGCAATTCAGAAGACAGGTACCTTGCTCACAGCTCTCCACCACTCCATACTGGACTAGTAAACTATCCAGCACCTAGCAGGAGGGGAGAGAAAATCATTAAGTTCTGAGTTTCCCACGATATTAACAGGCAGGAATATGCACTCAAATTGCAAATCATCATGATAGGAAGAGTCAAAGAATTAACTGGGGCTTTGAATTACAGAACCATAAGGAACACACACACTGCTTCCTCTGCTGCCATGCCTGCCCGTTCCCCATCCCAGCCTTCACCTGCTACCCTCAGCAAACTTGGGAGCAGCTACAGGGTAAGTACATGCTATTTCTCATATGCAGATCTTACTTCCTCCATGAATTCAAAGTCATAAGATGAGGCCAACGTTAAAGAGTCTATCTGTAAGATGGTCCTTTCCAAAGAACTTCTTTTTCTAGCTCCACTGAATCTAGCAGGTCAAGGTAAGCACAAGGCACACAGTAAATTAAAGCACACTGTGGCAGCTGTCAGCACGCAGATGCATGCAAGGAGGTGTGAGCATTTCTAGATCTGAACAAGAGTGGAAAACATAAATACAAAGCTGTCTCCTCTCTCCTGAGCTGTACAATATTCTGAGAGAGAAGTTATTAAGTAGTAATTATAGGTTCGTTATAACAAGAACTGGGGCTCTGTCTCATCATACAGCCAACTTCACCTGCTCTTAGCTTCCCAGCCCTCCCCACTCACAAAATGTTAAGCAAAATTAGTTTCTATGTATCTACAGCAAATTACTTATTAATTTAATTGCCAAAATAAGAAAGGCAGCAGTCCCTGAATTTGTTCTCTGGCCCCAGGACACAGTAAACTGTTAAGAGGCGTGCCACATTTGAAAGGTAATTTCTTACTTCATCAGGGTTCCTTCCTTCATGAGCACTTTTCAAAGGATACTTCACCTTCTGTGGTATATTTTTGTGCATCTGCCTACTAGCTGTCTGGAAACGTGCTTTCTTCTTCGAAGAAGGCTGACTTCTAACTTGTTAACAGAATGCCTACTTCTTTTTTTGCCTTTGAGACAGGGTCTCACATAACTCAGGCTGGCCTCTAACTCACTATGTAGCTGTAATGTGGATATGCTGAAAGCCAAGGCAGTATAAGGGTGGTCGTGGAGGAGAAGAGCAGTCAGTAAGGGATAATTACCCATTTAATGTTTACTTAATCATACCTAGCTCTTTCTGAAAGCAATTTGCTTAGTAATTAAATATGTTAGCTCTCAGTTTCCCTTCTGCCATCGCAGCTTTACTACTCCAGAGCCATGGAGTGGCCCATGAACAACACGGCTAAAACCTACAAAACAAAACCAGCAGAGCCAACATTCTTCAAAAGCTCCACTGGCAAAGAGGCCAAGACTTCCATCTGCACAGGATGTGTGATATACACTTAGACATGTATCTATACAATGTCTACACATAAATGCACATACATGTGCATGTACAAGTAAAATTTGAAGTTAGGAAACATATATCACATTCTTACAATGTTATTTTCTATTAGGTTTCACATATTCAAACAAAACATCTTAGGCAATAGCAGCACATATGAAGTCCAGGACAGCCAGGGCTACAGAGAAACCCTGATATAAAAAAAAACAAAAACAAAAACAGAAAAATTCTTGTACACTTAAACATCTTATTCCCAAGAATACGTAAATGCTACTGGTTTCTGAGTACACTGTGTAAAATTTGCCAACTACTATACTAATAATGGCAAGCTTCATGGTACATAAATCATACTCAAACAAACATGATTTAAAATAAAACCAAAACAGACAAAACGGTAATCCTTTAAAAAAAAAAAAGAAAAAGAAAGAAAAAGGAAAAAAAGACGTGCAGCATCAATCTTGGTATTTAGTTGCGAACAAATTAACAACATAACTGGGCACCATGTGGGAAGTTTACATCCAGGCAACAGAGGGATTCAGTGGGTCCTTGGTACCTTAGACGTTTTATGGGCAAATCTAGGGATAATCATAACTCAGAGAATGGGGGAGGTGCCAATGGCCTAATCACCCTTCAGACTGGGTGAGTTCAATGGTGTCTTTAATCCCAGCTCCAGGAGGCAGAAACAAGTGAGTCTGAAGCCAGCCTAGTCTACATAAGGTAAATCACCCCTCACTAAGAGTACAAGTATCTTCTAAGTTGGCGAGTCCTACGTATTAAGTAGGAAGATATGCTATGTGCCTGTGGTTTCTTCTTCTCAGTCATTATTGTTGAGCGTTCCCTTCCCTTCCCCCCAACTTCCTTACCTATTTCTATAACATCTCCACAAATCTTTCACAAACCAGAATCCATACTTAAGTGAATTTACTTCCCTCAAGCTGGATTGGAAATATTTCTTCATGCCTAGTGAAGTCTAAAACCCAACTGAAGGTGAAAGACAAGGCAAGTTAAGCCTCGGATGTAATGTCTTGTTAGACATTTTTCCTTTTAGGACTTAGGGTTAAAAATCACCCAAAAATATAGGACCTTTGTTTTATGTTGTTCACCCAAAGCACAAATAGTAAAGAAAGTTACATGATACATGCAAAGGTTGTTGCTTTCTTGATCATGGTGGTAAAGAATCCAGGTCATGTTGGGCAGTGGTAGTGCATGCCTTTAAGCTCAGCACTCACAGGCAGAGGCAAGAGGATCTCAGAGAGTTTGAGGCCAGCCTGGTCTAGAGAGCAAGTTTCATGACAGCCAGGGCTATTACACAGAGGAAACCCTGTCTCAAAACAAAACAAAACAAAACAGTCAAACAAAACAACAAAAACAAATCAAGATCATTCACAACAGCCTAGAGTAGAAACCACCTCAAAATCTATCAGCTGACGAATGATGAAGAAAACATGGTACTCTCCTATAAAGAGCCATCATTTGGTCATAAAAGGAAGCATTTACAGACACTACAGCATAGGTGAACCTTGAAAATAGTATGCCAAATGCCAGAAAATGCCAGAAGCCAGGCACACTGTCTGATTGCACCTATATGAATGTCTAGAATACCAAATCCCATAAAGGTACAAGGCAGACAACTAGTTGCTAAAAGAAGGGGCAGAGGGAAAGTGGCCAGCAACACCTGGAGGTTCTTTCTGCATTTATAAAACTTTCTAAAGTCACAATGGTGGTTGGAAATAAACAGTGATGCACTAAAGACCAATGCACTGTGCATGCCAAAAGGGGAACTGCAGAGTACCTGAACTCCATCTCAACAAAGCTGTTGAGTATTACTGAAGATCAACAAATGACACAAAATTTCATAGGTAGATAGATGATAGATAGATAGATAGATAGATATTGTACATTGATGTGTACCAGTATCCTTGAGATAAAAAGGATCTTCCGTCATGAAGGAAGCTCCTTACAAGCATAGGAAGGTAAAGAATTCAATAGCTTCAGGAAGTCCCTGAAACTGACCAGATTCACTCCTTGCCACAGTAAAAAATAAAAGCCTCAGATTCAGTAGATCTGAGCTGCAAACAAGACTATGAGACCAGACCAGCTACCAGGGAGAGCAGAAACCAGCTAGGCTACCTCAAAGAGGCACTTGGCTAGGACACTCACCGACACCCTCCCACCCACTGCACTGTCTGCAATCTGTGCAGAGTGCTCCTGGTCCCCAGCTTTGTGAGCTGCCACCCATGCTGGGGAGGGCTTTTGGTGATGCAGCTGTCTTTGAGTCATTTCTGCTCCTGTAACTAACTCCTCATTCATATTCCTGTATGTAACCCCCATAAAACTCACTGGTTCACTAAGTCAGGCTTCAGTGATATCTGTATTTGGTCTGTGTAGATTCCCTTATCTGAGGTAAGCAGATGTGTGTATTGTGTCTCCCCAAGAAAAGTTTTGTCATACAACATGCCTATACACATGAAATCATCACAATCATCACAAAAGCAGTTTCCTCGTGTCTTATCTATCCATGATTATCTCAATAGATAGCTGAAAATATGCATGCAACTCTGGTTCCATTGTAGTCTGTGTTCCTTTGCGTCCTCAGCCTTGGCTCTACCTCCACAAAACTGTGCTGCAGCTGATCCACCAGGCACAGGAAGTACACCACGCTCAGCCAAAACCTTCTCCTGTATTGCCGATGCTTTCATATAGTTCCTCACACTGGTATGTCTGAACCACGAGGCCAGTATGCAACTCTCCTCCTGCCAGAAGTTACATAACCCAAAGGGGTTTCAAGTCACTAGTGTGCACTGTCCATACTTCAGCATGGTGTGTGTGTGTGTGTGTGTGTGTGTGTGAGTGTGAGAGAGAGAGAGAGAGAGACAGACAGACAGACAGACAGAGACAGAGAGAGAGACAGACAGAGAGAGACAGAGAGAGACAGAGAGAGAGAGACAGAGAGAGACCCCAACACTTATGCTACAGCCATATTTTCAAGATTGAATGGTAAAGTGTCTGTCTCTGATTTTCTCTATGTCTCTCTGTCTCTTATCTCCAACATCTGACCCTGGAAATGAAAAAGTATCATTTTATCATGTTTTTCCTTATCTTTCCTTACCCACCATATTAGTAGTAATTACACGTGGTGATGTTAGCAGGTGTGTGTAGCTACCACCTCCTCTTCGCCATCACACTAGCTATTAAAGCTGCCAGGTAATATCTAACACATACATGTAGCCATGCTACAGCTCTCTTTACTTTTCACATGGCAATGGGACCAAGGGGAAAATACTGGCATGACAGTCTCTTGCCAATCCATACCAGCAGTTGCCTGTCATCTCTTCTTCAAACAAAGATGTACTAACCTCTAGGGCTGAGAGGCAAGCTCATGGCTTACATCTGCTTACTCCATGCCTACCTAATAAAAACTGAAAGTGATTAAAAGAAAGACACAAAATAGTGTCTGTGTCTACTGTAGTGACACACAGCTATAACCCCAGAACACAGGAGGCTGAGGCAAGAGAACAGTCAAGAGTTTGAGGCCAAACTACACCATGTAATAAAATCCTGTCTTTAAAAAAGGCTTTTGTAATCATCCTGAGTGAGGTAACCCAGACCCAGAAAGACAACATGGTATGTACTCGTATATTTATGTATATGTGTGTATACATATGTATATATATGTGTGTGTGTATATATATATATATTCATATATACTCATATATACACATATATGAGTAGCTTGATGTTCTTGTGGAAATCCTAAGAGTGGGAGCAGGGGCTGTCCATGACTTGTCTACTTCTGGGACCCTTTTCCCCATCTTGGGTTGCCTTGTCCAGCCTTGATGTGATGGTATGTACCTGGTCTCATCGTAGCTTGTTATGACCTGTTTGGCTGATGTCCCTGGGGGGCCTGCTATTTTCTGAGGGGGAAGGGGGAGAGAGTTGGGGAGGGGGAGGGAGAAGAAATTTCGGTCTGTATGTAATATATGAAAAAATAATAATAATTAAAAGGGCTTTTGTCCTGAGTGCAAAGAAAGCTAATCTTCAGTTCTGAAGTAACTGAAGCTAACAGGTGCACTTGTCACAGACTCATGAAAAAGCAGCACAAGCAGCACTGCAGCCAGGCCACAGTGAAACTCAAGTACAAGTCAAAGGCAGGGCACCCACACTCAGCCACCTGGTAGCCTTCCAATACTAACATTAGTTCTAGGGAAGGCTCACCTCCTGTAAGAGGTGCGAACCATGTCCATAGAAGCTGCTCTGCAGAGCTGGGGTGAGCGGAGGAACGTCCATCAGATGCACCCAACGCTTCCTAAGAACAGGCCCAGGACCTCTGCTCTTGCATCTCTGAAAAGACTACATATACAACAAAAAGCACTCATACATTGCAGGTGTCGGCAGCCATTTCTAGTAAATACTAACCCAAGTAAACAAAACAAAGGTTTCACCTAATATTTCTCTAAAATGTCACCAGCTTTGGATAAGACTTCTCTTACAGCAAGTCTGAGGATGGCTTTTAGGTTGAGAAGACTTGCCCTTAGGAACAGTGGCAGCACACACCCAGATCACCAGGAAAGCCCTCCTGGGCTCACAGATGGTCCAGTGTGGAGTCCTTAGAGCAAAGGCATGCCTTCTGGAAGCCATACACTTCGCTTCACCAGTTAGATCCCCTAAGCAGGTGAGGAGGTGGCGAGTTAGCACTCAGTCACATGGTCAGAAGCAGGAGAGTCACCTTCCCTGAAGCCCCGCCCATCATCATCTCTGAGGTCCTACACTCTGAGGGCATCCTACACTCCCAAGTTTCCACTGAGCCATGCTGGCTTTAAAAAGCTAAGTGAGCAAGTCACACCCTTGTTTCAGTCCCTTGCAATTACTGGGAAGTCCCTGTGACCTGCTCACATGACCTGCTCATCCTGTTTTGCATATACTACCCTCTGCATTGTTCCAGCTGTCCTTGGTTCTGAACTGTGCAATCTGGAAGCAGCCCTGTCCATCACTCACTCCACACATTCCACAAGGCATCAGCATCTCATTCTGCAGCTAGATAAACTATGGCAGGGAGGCTTAACAGTGCTAGTCAACCCCAGCTGTCAGGGTTCTGCTTACTCAAATAACTGAGCCCATAGAAAAAGTGGTTTCCAGGTAGTCAGGAGTCATTAGTGTTGGTCACAGAGTACACTAACACCTGACCATACATACTGATTAATTTTATAAGGTATGAATTTTACACAACTTCTTTAAGAGACATTTGTGTTTATGTTTACATATCTATGCACACACTCAGAGGAGCAGTGCATTTTCACACTTGTATATACAGTTCTCTTATTTGCTCCTCCAAATGTGACTGATGTCTCCATTATAGATGTATGAGCTGGGGTGGGATTTAAAGTAACTAGCTGAAGCATGGCTTTTCTCACCTTTTTTCCCTGACCATCTGAATAAACCACATTGATGAATTACTCTTTTCAAGTGCCTGAGGACATCTCCAGGACCAACTGTTACCGTTATCTTTTCTTTCACCCCACCCCCGCCCCCAGTCACCATCCACCTCAACAGGAGTATCTGAGAGAAAGGGCAGTGGTGACAGCCTGGCCCCTTCTAGGCCTCAGCCCCTAAACCCAAAGATGAGAAACGGGAGGATTCTACAATTAGCCAGTATGGTGGCACAAACCTCTAATTCTTGCATTTGACAAGCTTTGACAGGAGGATTATGATTCAGGAACTAACTGGACTACATAGTAAGACCTTAACTCAAAACCAAAACCCTAAAAAAGAAAATCAAACAATTCACAACCTGCTAACTTAGTCCTTAACAACCAGCAAAGCAAAACCATTGCCCCAGGAAAAGGGGGTGGTAGGAAGCAGAGACGAAGCCTAATCGTGGGGCAGTGTTTCAGTGGCCAGGAACCTGCTCAGCATCTATGAGGCCCTGAGTTCACTCCTGGATTGGCCAAGGGAAAGAAAGAAGTTCAGTTATCATCCTTACACTGCTCTGTATACCCAGTGAAACACTGTTGGAGAAAACTAATTTTTCATTTGCAAGCAGTTATCAGTTGTAGATAACTTCTAGGTTAGGGATCGGGGCTGGTGTCTACTTCCACTCTCAGCACTGGGACCCCATCAGGTCCAGACTCATGCAGACTCTGTGAGGCAGATTCTCTCAGTGGCCTGGACTGGCAGGCGAGCAACTCCCATTGACCTTCTTGTCTCTGTCTTTGCAGTGCTGCTGATACACACATACGCCACCATGTGGGCATTTTACACAGGACAGAGCAAACTCTGGTCCACACTTCAGAGGCAAGCACAAAACTGCCTTCTCCAGATTGCTTTAAGGCTGTGTAACCAAACAACAGCAAACACAGAAAGAGAGGTCTCAGTGTTGCATTTAACAAGTTTAGTTAAAAGACCACCAAGATACACAACTGGGTACAATTTAAAACACACCAGTAGTCAGGAAAATCACAGCAGCTCCAGTTATAAATGGGCGAGGAAAGCTAACAGGCCCGAATGATCTCAGCTAATACATGTTGGAGCCAAAGCACAGAGGGCCCCGAAAGAAACTACACAAATACTTCAAGCTGTGTGTAGTGGCTCATGACAGCTGTTCTAGGAGACAGAAGCAGGAGGATTGCTGTGAGTTCAATGGTTAGCCTGAGCTTCAGAATGAGGCTGTTTGAAACATTCACAGGATGCATGCACGTACAGCAATTTAACAATTAAAAACAAAGCAAGGCCAGTTATGTAGATATGTGGTAATGCACTTCTGGGATTCCAGCCTTCAAAAGGCTGAGGCAGGAGAATAGAGGGTTGGAAGCCAGCCTGGACAAAATGTCAAAAAGCTGTTCCTTATTGTCGATGCACTAACTTCGTTTCTGTTTAGTCAACATAAAGGACTCATCCAGAATGTAAGTGAAAACCTGTGCACAGACATGTCCACTGACAGGTCAACTGCTGGAATGAGAGTAAAAATCACTTGCATAGGCAGCGATTTGGAATGCTTTAGATAATTACAAACCACACAGAAAATACGGTAATTAACAATCATCATACACACTTAAAGAGGCCAAGTGCATTTTTAAAGTGTTTAGAACTGTTGTGCTTCAGCTGGGCCTGCTGGCACAGATGTGGCCAGCTCAGAACTTGAGAGATGCTATCACAAACTGAAATGAGCAACTGTGAGGCCCTTAGTCTAGTCCCAAGTACTGACCCCCAAAGCTTCAGAGGATGCTTCAAGAAAATGAAGATGGCCACAGGAAGGGATGTTTGCGGACAATGTATGTGATGAGGGATGTGTATATAGGGTGTTTAAAAAACTTGGATACCGCTGGGCCGTGGTGGTACACGCCTTTAATCCCAGCACTTGGGAGGCAGAGGCAGGTGGATTTCTGAGTTCAAGGTCAGCCTGGTCTACAGAGTGAGTTCCAGGACAGCCAAGGCTACACAGAGAAACCCTGTCTTGAAAAAACAAACAAACAAAAGAACTTGGATACCCCAAATTGTCTTGTATCATCCAAACACTGCTGGTAGGAATATAAAAATGATACAATCATTCTAGAAATTAGTCTGATAGTTCCTTGAAAAGCTACCACATGCCTCACCAATCCCATCTTTAGGAACACACCCTTCAAAGCTCTGAAAATCCCTACTCACCACGAACAAGCACACACACTAGCCGTGCAGCTATATGGCCAGTGGGAAGACCGCATGGGTACATTCATACGGCAACTGTCTTCCCAGCCGTGAGAAATGGTGAAGTGCGTGTGAAAACACGGCACCCTGAAAAGAACGCCAGGACAGAAAGATGCCAACACGAGCATGCTGGTGTGCAACCATAAGGCCAGGACTCCAAAGACTGCAAACACTAAGCTACCCTGGTTACAGAGTGGGACCATGTTTAAAACATCAAACCAAACAAATTGCGCAGGCATTCAAGGCCACACACACGGAATAACTCCATTTACATTAAATATCAGAACAGGCAATCTATAAAGACAAAAAAAGTCTATCAGTGTTATGATCTAGGAAGCAAGGAGACAATGATAAGAACCACAGTGAATTTAGGGGACACTGAAAACATTCCGAAATGTTTTTAACCCTGTGGATACTCCTTCAAAGTCTTTGTATTGTATACTCTACAAGGTAAGATTTATACTCTATGGATTACAGCTCAATTTTAAAAACCTAACAAGCATAACATACAACATGCTTTGCCATGCTAAGAAACTGAGTCTCTTAACAGTATTATTCTAGAAAAAATAAATGAAAACATAAATTATATAGGTTATACTGACTTTCAGAAATTGTTTAAGAAACAAGGAATTTCAAAAAAAGAGGTGTGGGTCCTGGAGAGATAGATGGCTTAGTGGTTATGAGTGCTGACTGCTCTTACAGAGGTCCAGAGTTCAATTCCCAGCAACTACAAGTGGCTCACAACCATATAAATAAATCTTTAAACAAATAAAGAAAATAGGTGTGTCGTCTTTCTTATTTTTAAGGTTCTTCCTGAAGACGTGAAGCAGGCAAACACAGGAATAGATTAGCAATCTAGGACTCCACTGGGCTCCGACTGCCCATACTCCTCTCTCAAGGATCTACCTACACAGCTGCACATGACTCTGCAAAGTGGATTTGTCTTCCATACATACCATTGAAACACACAATGTGCCCCTTTTTTGTGTAAAGTGTTTGTCCAAATGTATTTCTTAAGATTCCTGGTACAGAAAGTGAGGTAATGAATGCAGCAAGCAAAATGCTTGTCTGTCAAAACACTGCGTGGCCCACGGTCACTCCTGAAAGTGTGTTCCCTTTTTATTTGTACTATTGCTTCACTTTTGAATGTGAGCTTTTAGTTCAATCCCTTAAATAAGGAGCAGAAACCTGGAAGTACCCAGTTCAGATTCCTGAGCACATAGGCAAAAGCACCACAATGAACCAGGCAGAGCAACATACAGAAATGACTTTGAAATTGGTAGAAAAGAGAAAGCTGCTTGCCACTGCATCCATTGGAGTACTAAGCACACTACTGAAACAAGGCCTGGTTTGGCACCAGGTCCGTGGAATCTCTCCCCTTCACAGCATCTGTCTTCCATGATAAGCACGCCCACATTCCCTAAGAAGTCAAGCTCCTTTTTAACTTGTGGGCATGAGTGCTAGGAATTAAACCTGGGTCCTCTGGAAGAGCAGCCAGCGTCCCTAACTGCAGAGTCAACCTCTCCAGCCTCTTGTTTCCTTTTTCTGCTAGGTTTTTGTTTTTGTTTTTAGAATCTCACACTTATGGCTCAGACTAGCCAGGACTGATGATTCTCCTGCCTCCCAAGTGCTGAGATTAGCCCAGTGTCACTATGCCTGGCTTTACCATAATGCTTACAACTTGAAATTCACCTAGTATAGTTAATGAACATGTATATGTGCACACACAAACACATACAAACACACACACACACACACACACACACACACACACACACATGCTTTCACTCATGCTGCACAAACAAAACAAAACAAAACAAAGCAAGACAAAACTAATAAAAACTAAAGAAAAAAAGCCCCTTGGTAAGACAGTTCCATATAAATTTAGGTCAAAATACTTATGAGGATTCTGGAACTACATTTTAATTTCAGAGTTCTGTTCCCCAGAAAATAAGAAACACATTCTACCACAAACTAGAAATCTCTGAAATTCTAAGTCTGAAATCAGGGCACAGGGAGGCATGGCTGCTAGCTAGTGTTGCTAGCAATCTTAGGCATTCATCTGGTGCTGCTTTAAAACCTTTACAGTCTTTCTGGCTTGTTGGAGGGGAAGAGAAATCCACAAACTTTAATGAGGTTCAAGGCTGCTACCGAGTATCACAGCCTCGTCTCTCATCCACTCCCCACGGAGTTCCCACTAAGTACCCTTCACCTAAAACACACTGTAGGGCTCCTTGACTCTGGAATGCAGCCCATTACCTCATTTCAGCTAACCACTCTACTGTGTTCAAGACTGATGTCATCAGGACTGATATCATTAGCACCTGCAGGCGTGACTGGTACCCTGTGAAAAGAGGGACATTTGGACAAAGGCAGAGCACAACTGCAAAGACGGCCTTTAGTGGGTGCCGCAATAGCTAAGAAATACGAAGACTGCTGGCAGCTGGCTCACATGTGCTATCATCTGGGATTGCTATCTCCAGAATTCCAAGAGAATGAATGTGTTGCTTAAAGCCTCCTGCCTTGTGGACACAACCCTAACCCCCTCAATCTGCACAGTATGTACCTTGAACTTAGCGCAGGGGCTTGTCTGAGCACAAGCCAACAGGCCATTCACTGGTCCATGTCTGGGTGAGAGTCCTTGCTTCCATGCTATGTCTAGAGCAAGCTGCTCAGATATTCACATTTGAAGGCTCTAAAAGCAGGAGAGACTCTCCACTCACCTCTACATACGTAATTAGTCAAACACACATTATCCCATTTAGTTATCCAACTATCTGCCAGTGTAGACATTAACCATGTCCTCAAGATGTATAATATGCCTCAAAGAGGAAAGGCCTCTTACCCAGTCAGACAACAGAGAGCTCTGTCCTGGGTTCCATTCTCAGCACCCACATAGTGACTCACAACTGTGTGTTCATTTCTAAAGGCTCCGACACCCTCTCTGGCCTCCTGGCATGCCACACACACACATGGATCACAGATATACCTGAAGGCAAGACACCCACACACATAAAATAAAAAGAAATAAACAACAAAGGAGGTTGCAGGGGGAGGAAGAAAGATTGGGATTATTCCCTAAAATACGAACTAAATGGCCTCAAGTCCAAATGACTCCACAGAGCAGACACTTCTTCTGGACGAGTAGCTCTCTCAAGATCCTGGGCTCGTGGTTCAACAGTGACGAGGACATTCTGCAAGAAAAGCAGGCAATCTTAACTGCAAAGCCACCTCTCTAGACCTGCAGTGACATTCTCCCAGTGGTCTGTGGGAAGAAGGAAGGTAGCTTTACACCAAACACACTACCGACACTGCTTCAACTCCCCCTTCCAGGAGTCCAGGATCGCTATGAAGTGGCAAGTTGTGCCAACAGCAGTGTCCACTCAATAGACTGACAGTGGTGTTTCCTCTCAAATGTATAAGCTCAGACTAACCAGGAGAGAAACCTCAGTTAAGCCCAGCTAAGACCATCTACGCAATATCCACTACTACTAAAACTGTCAAGGTCATCAAAATCAGTGTAGAAGGCAGGGACCAACCTCAGAGGTCCTCTGGCCCAAACAGGAGTGCCGCCACTACATGGCATGGCCTGCACATACTGGAAAACAAACGCAGCATGAACACACACACACACACACACACACACACACACGTTACAGTTGTGAGAGTGTAAGGGTGGAGCCATGGGTCTAACTCACATGCCAAAGTCTTTTAGGTCAAAATGTTTTTAACTTGTAAAAAAACAAAACCACACTGTGCAGTGGTGGCGCACACTTTTAATCCCAGCGCTTGGGAGACAGAGGCAGGTGGATTTCTGAGTTCAAGGCCAGCCTGGTCTACAGAGTGAGTTCCAGGACAGCCAGGGCTATACAGAGAAACCCTGTCTCCAAACAAACAAACAAACAAACACCAAAACCACATATGCAAAATAACTACTCCTCAAATAATGAAGCAACTTAGAGCCACTTCAATTGTTTAAGATGCATGGCCTTGGGAGCAAAGTCAGGGAAACTTAAAGTTAAAAATTAATAAGAGGTCAGTGATAATACTCTAAAAATATACAATAAGGTAGAGGTGACCCTTAAGCTGGGTAGCAAACACTCCCGGACTAACCCTGCTTGGCAAGGGCCTCAGACTCTGCCACGTGCTGCAAAGCTTTCTTGCCAGTAGCACAAGGGAGGCCAGAGCAAAGGTTCTCTTTCTAAACAAACACTACTTAAACACCAAGTCTCATAAAATTCCTAGGAGAGAAACAATGCTGGGACTTAGGAAAGATTTGCCAAGCCAGGAAGAACCCAATACAATGAAGTCACATCATTAATAGGAAAGAAATAGTGAAGATTATTACAAATCAAAACTATTTGCTCAGCTGAGAGTCAACCTCACTGAAATCCTGAAGTGCCCAGAGAGTGTCCAGAGTCACTGGACAACAGATCTGCTCAGAAGAGCAATGCTGGGCATAGGCTTGGAAGGGCTTAACACAAATTCACCTGAAGGAGACTGCATGTGGGGTGCAGCCTTCTTAGTAACACAGCTGTAAGGAGTGTCAGGGACGTTTCCAACTCTTTGTGACTCACTTCAACACATGAGTCAGAAGTTTCCCTTAAAAGAATAAAATAAAAGACAGAAAGAAATTAAGCTGCCTTCAAAGATCAAATTTAATATCAACGTATACTACTATTACAAAGTCTAACAGGGGCCGGCTTGGTGGCTCAGTGGGTAAAAGCACTTACTACCCAAGCCTGATGACCAAAGTTCAATCCCTGGGACTTACAGTAAAAGAAGAAAATGGACTGAGGACTTCTCTAGCCTTCACACACAGAGAAGTAAAAGACTAACCAAAACTGAACTGCATAAAAAACTAAAAGAAATAACCAAATTGTACAGGGTAAAAATGTACAGGGTAGGGCTGGAGAGATGGCTCAGTGGTTAAGAGCACCAACTGCTCTTCCGAAGGTCCTGAGTTCAAATCCCAGCAACCACATGGTGGCTCACAACCATCCATAATGAGATCTGACTCCCTCTTCTGGAGAGTTTGAAGACAGCTACATTGTAATTACATATAATAAATAAATAAATCGTTAAAAAAAAAAAATGTACAGGGTAGCCTGTCCCATGACAGTAAAAGGTTCAAATAGCTTACACTGTGAATCAAGTCTGTCCTACCAAAACCTAAACAAGAATTATCTATAAAGAGTTTTATTTATATACCAATAAAACTAGAGACAACAAATTTACATTCTATTTTCTTATACTTACCTTCTCTACCATCTCTACATACAAAAATCTAGGGATTACAAAAGTGTGTGTGTGTGTGCATATGTGTGCACACCAGGCTGAGGGGATTGATTGTCCATGCGGGTGAGGACAATTCCTAACTTCCATTCCTAACACTCATGAAGTAAGCTGTGTATGGTAGCATGCCTTCACTCTCAGCACTGGGGAGACAGGGACAGGAGGATCCCTAGGGCTCACGGGCCACAGACTGTCCTAACTAGCAAACAGCAAACCTTTGAGAGACTCTGTATCAAAACCTACAGAAGACAGCTCCTGAGGTGGGGCACCCACATACCTCTGGCCTCTACTTACACACCCACACTCACAAACACACACAAACATGAGCATACAAACGTGTACATATGTGCACATACAATAGCATAAATAAAAATAGTCTATGACAGTGCTGAAAGGTTTCTGACCAAGACGTGTTCTGTGAGCTCCTACTGACCTGCATCTGGCATCCTTCCAGGTCTTTGGAAACAACATGGGGGAACTATAACCCTTGTCCCCAAAGCCTGAAGTCTGCGAGGGAGAGACAAAGGTCAGAAGGCAATACAAATATAAAAGCAGTGACAGCTCCCACAGTGCTGTGGGGGGAAAATATTGGAGACACCTGACCCAGGGGCAGCCAGAAGATAAATGAAGGCTTTATGGAAGAAATGGCAGCTAGTGTGGGAACAAAATAGTTAATGGGAATTGAGAGAGGTGGAAAGGAGCAGAGGGAACCCTGGCAGAAATGAAGAGTGAGGTGGAGTTAAGGAAAAAGTTTGTCTTCACAGCAGGACATACAGACCCTGGCCAAAAGCAAGCAGCCTTGTAGGAGCTGATTAACTTAGAATGCACACACCTGAGCCTAGGTCACAGATTGTCTCACAATGGCCTTGCTGAGATTGTCTTACTTTGCCCAAAATGTCACAGTCAGTACAGGGTTGTCCTCAAAGTCTGAAGGCCCCACTGCCCACCCTGGGGCTTGCTAATGCATGACCCTGAAACCCTACCACCTCTGGTTTACATATTGTGAAACTACTGTTCAGATTTATATGGAGAATATACAAGGCCTGGAAACAGTGAATATGTGAATAAAGATCTGGGTTGGGTTGGTTCATTTTGTGCAGCCCAGAGGCACTGACTTGGGCACTGACTTGAGGCAAAGCTGCCTCATATGGACAAAGTTATCTGCCACAAGCCTGATTGTAGGAATTTCACAGTCAGACCCACACAACGGAAGGAGAGAACAACCGTACAAGTTGTTCTCTGACTTCCACATTCCCAGTGTGGCACAGTCTGAGCACGCATGCATGCATACATGAACACAAACAGATAAATAATATTTTTTAAAGAAGCAGAACCCTGGGTAGTGCTGCATTCCTACAACCCCAGCATTTCCGAGGCTGTAGCAGAAGGGTGAAGGGTGGTCTCTGAAGACAGGTTAGACTTCACAGCTGTGTTACCTTGGCCTGAACTGGGTATACAGAAGAGGCTAGACTCCCAGCTCAGAGACCTGTCTACCTCTGCCTCCAGTTGCTGGTATTAAAGGCATGCACCACACCCAGCTGAGAGGGGGTGGGGCTTTGGGTAGGGGTGGGAAGAACAGGCGCTAGACTCTGGTGGGAGACACAAGAGAGCTCCAGCTTTCAGCTGGCTCCAGTAGAACTCCAGATCAAAGGCCCCAGCACCATCTCTGCGGTAGTGATTGCAATTGTCTCCCAATCTTCAAAAGGGGATCAGCTGCTGACAGTCCCTGCTCCCTGCTCACATCCGTGGACCTGATTATCTGCTGGAATGTGAACCCTCTAAGCTATGTGACTCAATGTGACATTTTTTCCTGCATAGAGATTCCTCTAGGTCCTGAAAAAACATCATCTTCATGCCTTCCCCTGACTACTTCCCACTCTTGGGGTTTATTTGATATTTAAGTACTAACTACACTGTGGTCCAGCAGTGTTCCCAGAGTGACAGGTCTCATACAACTACCTATTACTTCCCAAAACCCACAATGCCTCTCCTACAACAAAGGGCTCTGTGGGTGTAATCAAGGACCTAGTTTTCAGGGAATCAAAGGGCTCATCCAAGAGGGCTTGATGTGACCACAGGAGTTCTTGTCCAAGACAAGAAATGTTGGTAAAAAATCAGAATGCTTGGGCTGGAGAGATGGTTCAGCAGTTAAGAGCACTGTCTGCTCTTCCAGAGGTCCTGAGTTCAATTCCACATGGTGGCTCACGATCATCTGTAATGGCATTTGATGCCCTCTTCTGGTATGTCTGAAGACAGAGACAGTGTACTAATATATATATAATTCAAAAATAAAAAAATAAAGAAATAAAAAAGAGGTTCTAATAGCAGAAACAGACACTGTACTCTGAAGATGAGGAAGAGACCATGAGCAAGGAACACAGGCAGCCACGGGAACCTGTAAAAGGAACTCTCCTACACTCACCCAGCCCGACTGACATCCACTCAGCTTCAAGCCTTTGGCTGCCACAGCTGCCTGAGAATTGATTTCTGTTGCTTTAAGCCATGGCATTTGAGAATCTGTTCCTGACTCCATAGGAGACACCATACTTGGTATTTTTATATCAGCACAGGACATAAAACATTCTAAACCTGTAGTTATCAAAAACCGCAATAACCTGAAGGTTTAGATGTGTTAGACTTCTTGAGCCGTCATCCTGTTCAAACACAATAGAAAGTTACGGTGATGGGACCTTTGCAAGATGACTAAGTCACAAGGGCAAAGCTTTAGGGTAGGATAGGTACC
>NW_022196903.1:43912803-43954518 GCF_008632895.1 Mastomys coucha
AAAAAGAGGGGCCCTAGAGAGTTCCTTTACCACTGTTATGGACCAGGAACCCATGAGCAGGCCTGGCTGGACTTGATCTGCTGGTGCCTTCATCGTAAGACTCCCCGGTCTCTAGACTGAGCAACCGTGTGTGTATTGTTTATGTGCACTAGTCCATTATAATAATAGAGAGCAACAAGCACTTCAATCCACACAAAAGTCAGCAGACTAGCCCTGGGTCTAAGTCTAACCATAAACACCTAGAGCCACCCATCCAACACCACAGGGAATGACCCAGTGTGAACCAAGTCAGCTGGGAGAGCAAAGGTCTTCAAAAATCTATCAAAATTACCATGGTTTTAGGTGTAGGGAGATGGCTCTGCAGGCAAAGTGCTTAACTCACAAGTATGAGAACCGAAATTCTGATCCCTACAACTTATTTAAAGTACAGGATAGGACCTGTGATCCCAGGGCACAAGAAGGAAGGCAAGGATCTCTAGAACAAGTAAGACCAGCGGTTCTCAACCTGTTGGTTGTGACCCCCATGGGATCACATATCAGATATCCTACATATCAGATATTTACATTACAACAAATCACAGTTATGAAGTAGCAATGAAATAATTTTGTGGTCGGGGTCACCATGATATGAGGAACTGTATTAAAGGGTCAAAGTTGAGAACCACTGAGCTATACCAACTGAAATGGTGAGCTCTGGGTTTAGTGAGAGGCCCCAATTCAATATATAAGGAAGACACCAATGTCAGCCTTCAACTTGGACCTATATACACTCACACACACACACTCTCTCTCTCTCTCTCTTTACATATTATACATTTTATACACACACACACACACACACACACACACACACACACACACACACACACAGCAACAAACAAACAAACACCTCAGGCTAGAGTGATGTTAAAGAGCACTGTCTTTCAGAGGATCCAAGTTCAACTCCCAGCACCTGTATGGCAGTTCTAGGGGATCCAATGCCCTCATCTGGCCTCCACAGGCACCAGACATAAATGTGCTACACATATATACATATAGGCAAAATACTCATATAAAACAAAATAGTCTTAACCAGGAGGTAGCACAGGTCTCTGATCCCAGAATTCAGGAAACAGATAGATAGATTTCTTGAATTTGTGTCCAGCCTAGTCTACAGAGCCAGTTTAGGCCAGCCAAAGCTACATAGTGAGACACTCCTTATCTTACTTACAAGGAGGAAGGGATAGTTTTCTGCTACTAGTGTAAAGTACTTGCCTCACATTCACAGAGCCCTGTGCTTGATCTCCAGCCCCACAAAACCACAGAACAACAAAAAGTTCATTGTTGTTCAACTGATACAGTTACCAAAGTTAAGTGAATGAGATCAGTTAGTTTAAGGTCAAGTCCACCTGATCCCTACTATGGGGCTGACCTCCACCTACCCCAGAAGAGCTGTGGATGACCTGCTGTAGCTCACAATCAGCACTGAACATGGATAGCCCAGGACTCTTCCTACCTTGCTACCAGAATATGTTAAACAAGACTCACAGTATGAAAAACACATAGCAAAAAGCCTTCTAACATCCAGGCCTGAAAAGTCTTGCTTCCCTGTGTCCTGGTATGAAGGAACATGGACTTTAAATATGCAGATCTAAGAAGAAATAAAAGCCAATAATGTGTGCATATAAAGTATCTTACAAATCCAATAATGAATTAACAGACCCCTGAAGGCAAATTAAAGTTCATGGCCATCATCAGATGTTTTCTCTCAAAATTGACTGGGTTATTTATGGAATCAAGAAAGGAAGCTAGGTGTGTTGTGGCCCACACCAGTAATCCCAAATACTCAGAAATTTGAGGCAGAATTACTTGAGCCTGGGAGTCTGGGGTCAGTCTGAACTGAGGGAGAAAACATAAAGACTCAAAGAAGACAGGAATAGAAATCTTCCGGGAGGAACAAGTGTTGCAAAGCAGTCATTCGCAAATGTGAGGACCCAAGTTCAAGTCCCAACACCTACAGAAAAAACTGGGCATGGGTCCCTAGTACTGTGGGTGACTGAGACAGGAGGATCCTGTTGGCTGCCAGTTTAGGTTAAGGTCCTATGAGATGCCCTCTCAAAAGAGCAAAACAATGACAGAGCATGAACTGAAGTCCTTCTCTTGCTCACGTGTGCATGCGTGTGTGTATGTGTCCCTCAAACAGGGATTCTTCACTGACTTAATTTTCATCTTCTAATAACTCAGTCTCATTGTAGATTTTAAAAGCTAGTGGTTGCTTGGAAATCACTTATCTAAACAACTGTCACAAATGTCCTTCACCGCTGCTGGGTAAGAAGGATCTAGAGCTCAACTAGTTCTGTTAGTGATTTTTATGAATCACTTGTGTAAGAGACAGGAGGAGAGAATAAATGAATGAATGAATATAAATATATGTGTATGCCTGCGGAAGCCAGAGAGGTCATCGGAATCCCTGCTGCCCAGTTTATGTGCTTGAAACCAACTCAGGCATTCCAGAGAAGCCCTGAGTGCTCTTAGCCACTGCACAGCCAAACTTCTTAAACAATGGGCAAAGACAGCTAGGGTCATATAATTGAGCATAGGGGCTGCTACGAAAATGTCAACAGGAAAGATTTCTAAAGGCACAACAACCAAAATCCAAACATGAATGTGGAATGAATCTGAGTTGTTTCTGGTGCTGCCCTGAAGCCTTGACTCTCACAGTGTGTGCACTGTGTGTGCCTTCACACCACCCCAGGCTCTGAACACACAGTGTGTGCCTTCACACCACCCCAGGCTCTAAACACACAGTGTGTGCACTGTGTGTGCCTTCACACCACCCCAGGCTCTGAACACACAGTGTGTGCACTGTGTGCCTTCACACCACCTAGTGCAGATGAATGCTGCCTATAACACCCAAGCTCAAATTTGAGACTATTCTGTGTTATGACTTGAAGTGTTTTTACTGGACACTGGACATGTAAAAGTTTTCAGTCCTTACAGAAACATAATGGTTTAATTATGGAAAAAAAATTTTTTTTAATTTTTTTCAGATTGTCATTCCTCTGCATGTATTAAATTCAGGTATCTTTGAATTCTACTATATTAGAATATTTGATTTTTAAAAACTACCATTTGAGGGCTGGGCATTTAGCTCTATAGTAAATGTACTTTAGCATATCAATCAACATCCACCCACCTCCCAAAATATGCAATTTAGATCAGTAACTTGAATTTCTTTATTTCTTTTTGTTTGTTTGTTTGTTTCTCCCTTCCTTCCTTTCTAAGATCTTTAAGTGAATTTTTACTTGATATTAGGCCAGAATTTCCAACTATTTTTCAAATGGCCTTAGGCCACTTTTTGTATACATGTTTGTATGTACATACATGTAAGCCAGAGGCAGCTGTTGCATGACTTCCTCATTTATTTCCCATGTAGGCTTTCTACATGGTGAATTAGCTACTTTTCTATTGCTGTGATAAATCATCAAGACAAAGACAACTCACAGAAAGATGGGGTTTATTTGCATTTACAGTTCTTCAAGGGGTTAGAGTCCATAATGGCTGAGGACTAAAGGCCCAACATCTAGAACTGCAAGCAGGAAGCAGAGACAGCCACTGCCTGCCCTCTCAGGGCCTTCACACAGAGACTCCCTGCCACAAGTTGCCTCTCCTCATGCACAACAACCCAATCTCTTATACTTTTTATGCCTCTAAATCCAGTGCCACATGAATGCTGCTGCTAACTCTGGCTAATAGTTTGGGATGGACACCTGCCTGCTATGACCACATTAGCATCAGCTCCAGTGAGGACCCCGGCTCTCCTGCTACTCTCCAGCAGCGACAGGCTCTGCCCCAGCACAGCCTTGGCTGTGACATCAGGCTCACCACTGCTCCAGGGAGGACCCCGGCTCTCCTGCTACTCTCCAGCAGCAGCAGCCTCGGCTATGGCATCAGGTTTGCCAATGCTCTTTTCCTCTCCAAGCTGAACAGCCTGTATTTCTTTCTTTTGGCCTCATTTTCTCCTTTTCACTGTAGATCTGTATACGTTACTAGTAACAACCAAGTCACAGACTCAATCTTATGCTGTCTTGAAATTTCCTGCCAAAGAAATTAGTCTATTATTTTTTAATTTAGCCTCACGACATGGGCTGAAAACAGCCAGATTGTTTGTCAAAATATCACATGAATGGTTGTTAAGGTCCTTGCTTCCCTTTTTAATCAAACTGGGCTTCCACTGTCTGTGCTACTCTCAGCATTGCTGCCTGCCAGGGCCTACCACACTGGCTCATTAAGCTCTGTTTCCAGCATTCAATTGCTTCTCTGGTCCAAAGTTCTGAAATCTTCCACATCCCCCAAAAAAAGGGGTTGCGGGGGAAGCGGGGAGAGACAATAGGATCTTTACAGCAACTATCTACTCTCTGGTACCAAGGCATCATAGATAAGGGTCTTTTTGGACTTATGTTTCCAGACTATAGAAATGGCAGCATGGCAGCATGTCATAGACTTGACAACCAGAGCTGAGAGTTACATCTCAAAATATAAGCAGAAGGCAGAGACAGCCAAGTCAACAATTTCTTAAAACCCAGCTCCAATGACAGGCTTCCTCCAACTAAGCCATACCTCCCAAACAGAATCACCACAGAACTCAAGTATTCAAATGTCCAAGACTGTAGGGAACGTCTCATTCAAACCACTACATATGGGTACTTGGGGTTCAAGCCCCCTAAATCCATATAAGATAACTGGAGTGTATAACCTCAGTGTTAGAAAGGTGGAAACTGGTAGAGATATTTGGAACTCATTGGCCAGCCAGGCTTGGTGAGTCTCAGGGTCATAAGAGGCCATGTCTCTAAAAAAGTAAAGTAAGTAAGTAAATAGATTTTGAACAGTTCCTTAATAATGACACTAGGCATGATCCTCTGGCGTCCACAATCACACACACACACAGAGACAGGTGCTCACATAAACAAAGAGTATCAGTTAAGTAAGCTCTGAAATGGTCACTAGCCATCTTTCTGTTAGCACAAATACCTGGTCCCCTGGAGGTTTCTTTATGTGTGTTCTGCTGCTTGACTGTTTCATCATTAGAGTCTTTAGGCACCAGTCATATCCAAATACCTCGTTTGCACTGTTTTATTTTGCATTTTTTGACACTGTGGTACACTTCTAATAACAGACTTCAGTGCAGTTAGTGGCGTTGCACACAACCACTGCCTTCCATCTTCAGAACGCTTTTATTCTACAAACTTAAGACTGACTAGGAAGGGACTGTGGATGTAAAGAACACTAGGCAGAAGAACACAGAAACCTTGATGTCAGCTGATGGTGGGAGGCAGAAGGATATAACACATCCTCAGTTCAATCAACACTAAGTACCTCCACCCATCAGACAGAAAGCATAAACAAAGGAAGCCTGAGAAGCCCTCAGCACACACACACTGACATCTAGGAAAGAAAACGGAAAAGTAAAGCCCCACAAGGAAGAACTCTAATAACAAGTGTATTTTGCATAAGATAAAGCAGGCCCTTCAGCAAGGCAGAGAAGAAAAGGATAGCCCCTCATACTGAAGAACCTACCTTTCTGGATGCTGGTGCTAAATTTAGAAACAGAATTAAACAGGCCCTCTTCAATAGACAAGCTGTTCTAAATCCTCATCTGGGGACTGTTCTCCTCCTCCCGTGTTAACTTTATTTTATTCATTAAGTCAGAGTGGAAACAAAAATGAGAGAACCGAGCAAAAGGGTTTACACATCCAAACAGCACATGTGATTCACATGGCTCTCGTGCTGAATCAACCTTGTGGACAACCTAACTCACATCTTAAAAGACAGCTAAAGACTGGCTGGGCCTTAATTTAACCAAAAGTCATCTGTAAGAGATAACTTTAGAGCCAAGGGATGACAGTGTTGTATTCTTGAGAAATAAAGGACTCATCCTATTCCCCTTTGAAATTTAGAGGAATAAAAACTATACACAGTCAAGGAAACTAAACTTTTGTACCGGGTTCTGCAACCAGACACACCTGAACTAACTGGTCTACTCCACTGTTTCTCTCACTGATTGCAGCTATAAAATTTGAACCATCCTATACTACATGTGAACCCCAACAGTAATAACAAAGGTGAGAGTACTGCTGGGTTTGAGGTGTGTCATTTGCCTTTTGTCCTCTGACACGTTGCCACAATTCAGACTTGAGGGAGGAGTGAAAAAGCCTTGCCATCCTCGCCTGGAACAGGATGCTACACAAACCTCCCATGGAAGGAAGGCAGTGCTACAGTCCCAAAGGTTGGGTTGAACTTCGTGCTATTTCCTCTGTCCTGTCATTTAAACCCTCCAATCAGCATAGGAAGTGTGTGACCAAGGACTGGGACTCAAGACTCTAGCTTCTCCAGCTAGGAAAGGCCCAGGGCACAACACAATACCAACACAGTGAAGGAGATGGGGAGCTCAAAAGTTACTAGAAACTCCTGAGGTTACCCCAGGAGCCAGCCAGAGCCCCTTGCTCAATCTGAACTCAGTAGCACTCTGGATTGTGAGCACTCAGTCATGGTTACATCACTGCCAGGATCTCAGACTGACTACAAGTGGGTGGTGCACAAATCAGACAGACCCCCACACTCTGAAAACAACAGAAACTAGAACTCTAAACCATCTAAGATAGTTCCAACTTGCAATATGAACCCAGCTAAGAGGAGGGTACCCCACAAGATTATCAGCCTTCTCCACAGGATTTAAACAAGACACAAGCAGACTCTCAAAATATTTAAGATATCCAAAATACAACCCCAAATTACTTAGCATATGAAAGCCAGGAAGAAAATGAACTCACACAGAAAGTCAGTACAAACACCAAGACTGACACAGATGTAAAGTTACTTGACAGATTTTAGAGATGTTTACTATAAAAAAAGTTCCACAAAGGGTAAGCATTCTTTTTTTGTTTTTGTTTTTGTTTTTCAAGACAGGGTTTCTCTGTATAGCCCTGGCTATCCTGGAACTCACTCTGTAGACCAGGCTGGCCTCGAACTCAGAAATCTTCCTGTCTCTGCCTCCCAAGTGCTGGGATCAAAAGCGTGCACCACCACCACCGGTGAGCATTCTTTAAAAGAATGTAAGAAATAGGAAACCTTAATAAAAGTATTGGATGAATTCCCAGTAGATTGTAGGTGATAGGAAATTGTCACTGCCACACACACAGACCAAATCTAATTACTCTGAACAACTCACAGAGAAGACACTGAACAAAATAAAGAAAGGCTCAAAGCCCTATGGGGAAAAAAATCAGAAGGGTATAGTCACACCATCAGTGTTGAAGAAAGAAAACGGAAGTGTTTGCAGAAAAAGAATGCACAGTGATGAGTAAGAATTTAGCAGAAGACAAGAAGCATACAGTGAACTCTGAACAAGGCAATTTCCCCAAATCTATCTCTGAATATATCATAACTAATTAATGAGAGCCAAAGGGGGAAAAAAATCTCAAAAACAGCCTAAGAATCAAACTGTAAATAAGTCATCAATAAGAGATAACAAGAATATTTCCAATCATTTAAAAGTAAAAAGTAAGCCGGAAGTGGTGGCACACACCTTTAATCCCAGCACTTGGGAGGCAGAGGCAGGCGGATTTCTGAGTTCGAGGCCAGCCTGGTCTACAGAGTGAGTTCCAGGACAGCCAAGGCTATACAGAGAAACCCTGTCTCGAAAAACCAAAATAAAAAATAAATAAATAAAAGTAAAAAATATATATTCTTAAAAGAGTAAAACCAGGAGCAAAAGAAAACATCTCAGTGGTTAAGAGCACTTAATGTTCTTACAGAGAACCCAGGTAAGATGGTAAAGGCATCACGCCTCACCAGGTAAAGGCACCTGCCCCTAAATCTGACATCCTGTATTCAATCCCTGGGACCAAGTTAGTAGAAAAGAACTAACATCTGAAACATGTCCTCTGACCTCTGCAGGGTTACCCTAGCATGACCATGCCAATACACCCAACATACGCAAAATAAATAAAAATGTAATAAATTGTTTTCACAGCAGTAAAATCAATGAAACCAAGTACTTCTTTAAGTGAGCAAGCAGGGAGGAGAATCAAACAGGAACAGAGCATTTGCTGCTCTTGCAAGAGGACCGGAGTTCAGTTCCCAGCACCCACATGGCAACTCACAATCACTCCCAAGGATCCAACACATTCTTCTGATCTCTGTTAGGCACTAAGAATACACACAGTACACATAAATATGCATAGGCAAACTTTCCTATACATAAAACAAAACAATCTAGAAAACCTCTAGCAAGACAGATTTAAGACACTGGAATAAGCAGTGCGAAAATTAAGAAACACCACTACAGATTCCACGGAATGTTAAAGGCCAATCCAAGTGTAATGCCCAATAACCATGGCAGGTAAGGAAAGAAGAAGACTGAGAGTTCTTGACAACACTTTAGGTTGAAGGTGAAGCAGAGTCATGGCACCCACATGGAAGAAGAAAAAATGCTACAAGGTGTTCTCCAGCTTCTACAGGTACACAGGCCCTACCCACACTCACATAGAAATCCAATTTAAAAAGAAAATCAAGAGTGCGATGGGTAGTGGTGGCACACACTGTGATCGAAGCACTATGGAGACAGAGGCAGGTGGATTGCTATGAGTTGGAGGCCAGCTTGGTCTACAGAGTGAATTCCAGGACAGCCAGAGCTATATAGAGAAATCCTGTTTCAAACAAACAAACAAACAAACAAACACACTTGATCTTAGCCAAAAGGCCAAGAAGTGATATAATAAATCAGTGAATAAATGAATAAGTAAGTAAAATAAAAATTCAGGTAGAGCTCACAGTGTTAGAGTACTTGCCTAGCAAGCAGTAGGGCCTGAGTTGAACTGAGGGAGGACAGTGAGATAGGCTGTCAATATTAACTCCCAGACAAGATAAAGCATGATATGATACAGAACAGGGAAAGTAAAAAGCATGAGTCAGCCTATAGGAATAAGAACATAAATGTCACATAACCCTAGAAAGGTTGGTGACTTGGTCCCAAGAGGGGAACAGCTCCACTGTGAACACTATATATTATCTCTCAAGCAATCAAGACCCCTTAAGACCAGGAAACACGCAAATAAACCTGGGGCTTTGTGCTACAAAACCAAGTAAGTTAGTAAGTGCTGAGGTGGCATAAAAACACTGGTTTCAAGAAGCCGCCACATTCACCTCAGGATATAAGCACTGAAAAAAGTGACTCCAGTCTGAAACCCATGAGCTTATAGTTATGGATGCAGACATATGCTGGCTCTGATAAAAGGCACTCAACAAATGGGGAGGCATAAGTGTTAGTCTTGTATTTTCTATACAAACTATCTCAAAGGTCTGAGTAATCAAATAACCGAGAAGACAAGCTCATCTTTATCCAATGCAGTCAGGGAATGAAGACGTGGAAGAATACAAAGGCTACCACCTCATAACCACAACTAATGAGTGTTAGCAAAGACCAATGCAAGAATAGACACCACACACACACCTCTTAATGAAAGAAGCATACCATGCCTTGTCTAAACTAACAAAAAGCAAGCCTGTATGTAATCCAAGTCCTACGACAGTCACAAGGAGTTTTGTTGCCACAAGCTAAAAACTAGCACAGATTGCTCCTTCTCACAACCCCAGGAAATGACCTTCAGGCACCTTGGCCCCAGGGCTTCCAGATTCCAGAAGGATGAGGATGGAGCAGGGAGTTCCTGTTTAGGGTTATACTATGGAAGCCCTGGTGAGCCAAGACAGAAACCTTCTCTTTTGGAGACACAAACTGAAATACCTAACAATGTTGTAATATAAAAATTTTGTTTCAAAATAACCTAGAAAGGGGAAAGAGTGCTTGTATGTACACATAACAAAACCAGCCAACCACATGTGTACACAGAACAAAACCAGCCAACCACATGTTGGTAACGGCAAGTTTCACTGTATCACTCTACTTTTACATTTGATATTTTTCATAATAGATAAGTTATAAAATTGTAAAGTGACATCTCAAAGTCGCAGCAGCCACCACCACAGAACAAGCAGTCAGGCATGAAAGGGCAATGGAAAAATGGCATTGTAAATTCCTGCAGATAACGTACCAGCCATAGGGATTGGAATCCACCCCTACACAGACACACCAAAGGCCAAATCAGTTCTATGATGTTAAGAGACTAGCCATCCCAGAGCAGCCACTCAGAGACAACACAACTTGTACAGTTCTCTAACTAAGGATTTCCCAGTAACAGCACTGGTTGCTTGATCTCTACACCAAACAGCTGGCTGGCTGACTGGCATGTTGGAATGCTGGATAACCTGAGGATTCTCGATTTATGAGGAGCCTCCACTTTCCCCCACTGCTCAGGCCAGAAGTCGCCACGTCTTAAGCCACACCAGACAACAAACAGGAAAAGATGGCTTCTTCAGAACTTCTTCCTAAGATCAGCTAAGTCCCAGGATCAGACATCCAGGTTGAGGTAAAGCTAAAAAGACACAGTGGGTTGTATTTGTTTTGTTTTATAAGTGAGATTATGATTTTAAAGTATGCATTCCAGGTCAGCAAAACAATTCAGCAGATAAAGGCATTTGCTACCAAGCCTGGCACGGTGAGAAAACAGATTCCCTTCAAGTTGCCTTCAACATTCAACCATCATATGTGCACACACTCCACGTACACATGAATAAAAAGTACATCATTTAAGTAGAGAAATGTAATAAATAAAGTACACATTCTCTTAAGTACTAGTCAAGCCATGTATCTGTCCTTTGTCACCTCAGTCATGGGCCGGTCAGCAGGGAAGCCTTATGATAGCGATGAGCAACCATGGCTCAGTCTGGAAACACTACCCTCTGTTTCCCCACTGAGGACCTAAACTTACTCGTTATTCTAGGACCACCATTTCCATATGGCTTATGTACAGGTGGGTCTTCCTTAGGGTTTTCCTTCTGCACTCCACGAATGCTCTAGGGACTCTGATGTTTCTCATCAGAGAGCAACAGTCAGACAATTAGGAAGTTCTGTCATAGAAGTTCTTTCCTGCTGGGCGGTGGTGGCGCACGCCTTTAATCCCAGCGCTTGGGAGGCAGAGGCAGGTGGATTTCTGAGTTCAAGGCCAGTCTGGTCTACAGAGTGAGTCCAGGACAGCCAGGACTACAAAGAGAAACCCTGTCTCGAAAAACCAAAAAAAAAAAAAAGAAGTTCTTTCCTAAGACATTGGCATTAATCTCGCATGTGCCTTCCTTAAATCTAACAGTGGAGTCACCTTGAGAAAGCACACAGTGAAGGAAAAGGATAGAAGTAAGATGCTTCAGTGCTTGCCCGGTCTCCTAAGAGGGGAGTGCCCAGTCCTCAAGATGCTTAGGAAGTAAAGGAAGGACAAGAGGATTCTATTTCCTGTGCGCATCCTACATATGAGGGGTGGGGCGGGAGAATAAGCTTTCCTAGCTCTCCAGCACCAGCCCCTCCAGAAAGTAAGTTTCCTCTTAACTCTGTCTGCCACAGACACAAATGCTGTGGACCATTCTCCTTCCCCTGGTGTTCATAATGCTTTATCATTGTCAAAAGCTAAATCACTAGAAGGCACACAGCAAGAAAGGATGTACCCAGAGGATCTGGAGGAGCGGTCTTCTTATCTCTTCGAAGTATAGAGGAAATAAAGATGCCTAGAGTTAAGCAGGATGGCAAGTAAATCTAACAATGCAGTAGACCACCTACAAACCAGCACACCGCGCTGCGGCTGAGGTGTTTCTGTCATGCTCCGACTCTGTGGAGAAGTCAGACCTCCCAGAAAACAGCTCACAACGAAAGTAGTAGAATGGGGGCTATTACTTTCCGTTTCCAGGTTAGATCATCATCAGAAGACGCTCTCAATCCCTAATAGACTTTTTCTTTGAGCCTATGGGAACTCAAATCATCCCTCTTCTGATCTGTTCCCTGCATGCTTCTGCCACAGCAGAAACAGGGGCAGTGGGAGGGTGGGGGTGGGGGTGGGACAGAGGGAGGCTGTGGGCGGGGCAGTAAGAAGCTGGGGGCGGAGCAGATAGACTGTAGGAGGAGCTCTTTCTGATCCTGTGCTCATCCCCATTCCAGCAGTTGGTTCCAATCTTGTATGGCGGTAGGCTCCAGGAACAAGACTCATAAGCTCCAGCCAGCCATGCGCTGACACAGCTCAGAGAACTGAGTCTCAGCGACTCTGGCTCTTATTCCAGTTCCCTAGGTTCTGAATGGCTGTTCCCTTCAGTCATAACTACTTCTATCCCTTTTGCTCTTTAACCTCTTGAGAGCTCGTGATTCTCCACGTTCAGATCCCTTGGTGAAGACCTACTGTGTGTGCAGTGAGATCAGCTGGACCTGACAGGCACATGAAGAGTTTAATCAAGGTTGGGAGGTGATGAGTTTGTTCTATCACACACATAATGCACTGAATGTTCATATAGACCAAGCACTGTTTTATGGCCACAGTTAGTGTGATTCTTTTTTAATTTGATTTTGGTTTTTTTGTTTTGTTTTTGTCTTGTTTTTTTGAAACAAGATTTCTCTTGGTAGCTAACCTAAAACTCACAGAGACACACCTGCCTCTGCCCAAGTGCTGAGATTAAAGGCATATAAGTAAGCGGAGGGCTGCTATCATCATCTCTGGGCCAGAAATGAGGAAAATGCATCACTTTAAAGTGTGTTCAGGGCTTGTGAGATGGCTCAATGAGTAAAGGCTCTTGCTGCCGAGCTGACGTCCTCAATCAAGTCCCTGGGACTAAATGGTAGAAGGAGATAACTGGTTCCAACCATCATGTGAATGTTACGGTGTGTGTGTACACACGTATGTATGTATGTATTTATGTATGTATGTATGTATGTGCATATAATGTAAAAACTCTGCTCAGAGACAAAGTCATGATGCTAGGCTAAAATTTAAGTCTCCTCCAGGCTGTCATGCTTGAGGCACACTGTTCTACGAAGCTTGCACAGCGCTCACAGCTCACTACAGGCACATGCACAAGTCATGCCCTAGACGCTGTCTACCTCTTGCCGGGCCACTGACTGTCTCAAAAACAGTCTTGCCAATGCCATGAGATGCCTCATACCACAGGCTTGGCTAGTATTTAACTTGTATCCCATCATCCATATTTCTTTCTTTTTTTTTTTTTGTTTTGTTTTTTTGTTTTGTTTTGTATTTTTGACAGTTACAAAATCTACTTAAAACAGATCATAGTCAAACCTCTTTTTAAGGCAGGCACATGTTGTCTCTGCGATGCATTTTCTTCATCTGATCATGGGTCACATGTCTGGCTAGGTCACTCTCTGTAATCCTAACATTAATTGGTGGAATCAAACTCTAACCCTTCCATTAGAATGGAATCTGGACTGTAAAAGCGAACACAGTTATCACTGTCTACAACAAGGGTTGGCACAAGGCAGCCAGAACATTGAGCATGCACAGATAAAGATACAAAGTGACCCTTCTTCAGGTAAGGGATGGAGGGAACAGCGCTGTGCAAGTCTTCAGGGAAGGAACCATCCACCCAAATACTCCTAACACGCCCTGGCTCAATCTGGCTTCAGTCATACATGTTCACACATGCCTGTAATTCCAGGACTCAAGAGTTTGAACCAGGAGGATTGTTGTTAAGTTTGAAGTTACACAGCAAGATCCCATCCACCCCTGCCAAAGTAAGAAAAAAAAATATTTTTGTTAATGTCAAAAAAAAAAAAAATCAAAAGCTCAAGAGGGAATCACAACTGGAAAAACTCAAAATTCAAGTTCCAATCTTCTCCCACATTCTCATGTAATTAATCTCTCCTGCCCTTTACAGACCACTGGACATCCTGTAATGCCAGCACTCAGAAGGCTAAGGCTGAGGGTCCTAATTATAAAGCCAGCCTAAACTACACAGCAAGATCTTGTCAAAGAAGGGAAAGGAAAGGGAGGGGTGGAAGGAGGAAGAGAAGAGAAAATAAATTATGAAAAAAAATTGGGCAAGTAAAGGTTTGTTTTATTAATTAGATTTTACTCATTACAAGGGGAATATCTAAAAAAGAAAAATGTCATGACAAGTCATACAGTCACTAGCTCCAGCAGATACCACACAACATTAACCGCTCATTGCCTGTCTTTGGTTGCTGTAACTGACTATCTCACCAACAGCCACATCACACTAGATGTGATTCCTGAGCAGAGTATTTGATTAAACCATATTTAATATGGCCCATCTTAAAACTGGGGTACAAATTTATGATCTTGATGCTCTCATAATACATTTGAGGCCCACCCCTCAAGGTAATGAATTTCCTAAACAAATATTATTCTAAAACAGGGAAATGCATATAATTTAATCTCTGACATTACCACTCAACCTACAATGTGTGATTTTATATATAAACAAAAACATTCAGAACACACTAAGGAACTAACCATCCTTTCCAAGATCAAAATGCAGCAGTTGTGAAAGGATACAGCACTGGGTGAGATAATCTATGGACAAGTGATCTGACTCCAAGCAGGAACCTTGGGGAATCAAAATTCACAACTTCCCTCAGCTCACTGCCAAGGAAATCTTGAAATCATGCTTTGCACTTTAATATGGGGTCCGGTTTAATGACAGAGCAAATTAATTTGGAAACCCAATCTGAAACCACAAAAGAAGTCACTCTTAATGTTTATGTTCTTATGATACAAACACTGAGCAGTTTCCTTGCAAGGCTTCAAGGCAAGTTTTAAAACCTTTCAGGGGAGCCAGCAAGATGGCTCAAGTGGTAAGGATGTTACTGCAGTCAAGCCTGAGGACCTGAGTTCAATCCCTGAGTGGGAGGAAAGAACCAACTCCTGAAAGTGGACCTCTGACCTCCTTGAGTAAGGATACAGACACACACAGTAAGCACAATAGTGAGATTTTTTTAATTTTCAGAGTTCATGGTCTGGAAGAGTTAACAATCATTTACTGTGACCTCTTCAGATTCTCACGTTCTCACCATGACACTGTCATGATGCTGTGGAAACTGCTGACACAGGCTAGTGAATTGTGCTACACAGCTTTGTTGATACACAATCACTGAAGGGCCATCATCTAAGCAAAAAAAGCAGAATCACATTTTAAAATAAAGTGTTAAGAAGCAGGTATTTGTCTTTTAACATTTCTGCCAAGGAATGCCATATTTAATTCTAATGGGCAACTCATATTAGCAAGATGCTGCTGCGTGGGGCTGAGTCAGAAAGCTAACAGTTACTATCAACTGTTGGGCATTTAAAAAGATTTCAAAGAACAGGTTTTTAAGGGATTTAATCCTACAAAGAAAAGCCCATGCCACAGCCATTAGAGAGAAGAATTAGGTTCCAGTATACCTGAGGGCTGAAGGAAGGAGAAAAATCTTTAGAAAAACAAAACAGGAAGCCGAGATCTTAACATAGAAGCTCTTACCTCCCATTGTAAGTGGGGTGGGATATTTCGTATCTGAAGTTTCCGAATCCTGCAGAAGAATTAAAACATTTTAAGAAACAAAACATACAAAAGCAACATACACCAATAGCAACACAGAAGCTTAGAAAATACTTAAAATATGAATTTTAATTTAATTGCACACCAACATGAAATGAGGAAGTTTAGCCCACAAAAAAGGTAAAATACCCCCAAGGTATGCCCTGCTGAGACACTTGGACCCAGAACTGTTAGGTGACTGGTGTTTTATAAAGCACTACAACAGACACATAAGATACATTAATCTGATGACTAAGTTCAGCATCCAAGCCTCCTTTCCTCAACTTAAGCTCCGGAGCACAAACAAAGCCTTAGCCAGAGGTCTGTACTGAGAGCACCAGAGCCAAGAGGTTCATTGGAGCATTTAGGGAACTTGGGACTGGAGAAAGAAGAAAGACTCTCATTTTTTCCCAACCTCCTGACTATAAAATTCAACACAATATTTAATCATGAATGTGGGTAATAAGCCATAGTACCTGTAATTCTCAAATCCATGAAAATCATGTATTTTCATGCCACAAAAGGTGCAATAGATCATTAAATGTCATCTATACTTAGTGCCAAAACTCATATACACATATACATATACATGCATACATATATGCCCACACACAAACACACTTGGTCTCATGCAGACCAGCCTAGAATGACCTGGAGCTCTGAGACACCTGCCTTTACCTTTGAGCACTGGGCTTACAGGTGTGCACCACTATCACGCTCACTCATGCAGTGCTGGGAACTGACCCAGGGCCTTACGCATACGAAAGTGCCATCTACTGAGATTCATCCCCAACCCCTCACAACCATACTGAAAAGCACATATTACATCATATGTCAACACTTCCCTGACTAACTGTATGGGTTTGGTTTTCCTTTCTGAAGACCGGGCCTTTTGCTCTGTATCCCAGACTGGCCTGGAACTTGCCTGAGCAGGCTTGAACTAGGTCACCAGGATTGTTAACTGTATTTTGAGATAGTTTCTTTAGCAGTCCTACCCATTTTGTGCATCTGAAGGCATTCTAGGACTGGGGAGACGTTTTAGTCAGTAAAGAATTTGTGTACAAACATGAAGGCTTGTCCTCTATCTGTAACCACTCATTTAAGAAGCTAGGCATACTGGTATACACCTTTAAGATCAACGTTTAGGAAGCAAAGCAGGCTCTTTGGGTTCAATGCTAGCCTACATAGTGAGTTCTAGATTAGCTGGAGCTATATAGTGAGACCTTGTCTCAAACAAAAAAGACGGAGAAAGATTGAGAAAGACTAATTAGCTTTGACCTCTGGTCCTCACGTTATTCATGAACATGTCCACACTAACAATACTGATGATGATGATACCAGGACTTGGGAAAGCAAGGCAGGAGAATTATTGTGATTGAGGCCAGACTAACAACAATGTAAAACTCTGAATCAAAATAAAGAACATAGGGGTTAGTGAGATGGCTCAGCGGGTAAGAGCACTGACTGCTCTTCCAAAGGTCCTGAGTTCAAATCCTAGCAACCGCATGGTGACTCACAACCACCTGTAATGAGATCTGACACCCTCTTCTGGCACATCTAAAGACAGCTACAGTGAACTTATGTATAATAATAAATAAATCTTTAAAAAAAAATAAAGAACATAGATTTTGCGCTAAGAAATCCACAGCACAGAATACATGGGGAATCCTCTTCACCTTCATTCAAAAGCTCCCCACCCTTCACCATCTGTGTGGTATATAAAGATGGAGAAAGAGAGATGGCACATGGACTGCGTGAGACTACTCTACAGGTACCACATAGAGTCAGCCTTCAGCAGCTCAGGACCGTGACAGCTGCTGGAGTGATGAACCTCTGTGGCATGCCACAGGGAGACTTAACTGGCAGGATGCTTATAACCACCTATAACTCTAACTCTAGGCCACAGCCTCTGTGGGCACCTGTACTCAGGCACATACTTATACATAATTAAAAATAATAATAGAGCTGGGTGGTGATGGTGCACACCTTTAATCCCAGCTCTCAGGAGACAGAGGTAGCCAGAGCTCTGAATGATTAGAAAGATGATAGATAGATAGATAGATAGATAGATAGATAGATAGATAGATAGATAGATAGACAGACAGACAGACAGAATAATGGTGATGGTAATGATGATGAATATAATTCAATTGTTTAACTCACAAAAATCAGAACCACAGTGAACTTCCCTTTCCCCACCAAACAGCCTATAAATTTGAAGTTTTAGAGCCTATGATGTTTGGTGTAGATTCTAGTGAGTTATTATCTCTTTTCTCTTCCACAGAGTAATAGAATTAATGCCATAGCTGCTCCCTATTCAAAAAAACCAAAGGAAACAAACTCAAGTCAGAGACTCCCTGTTCATAATCTACACGGAGCCGACAGGAGGTGCACTCAAAATTTTTTATGACACAGTTAAACAGCAAATCATCAAAGAAAACAGACCAAAAAAAAAAAAAAAAAAAAAAAAAAAAAGAAGTAGATATTCTATCAGTTCAGAAAAAGAAAAATCTGAGCACCATTTAATTATAGTATACATAGGAAATAATGCTTTGTTCAAAAATAGCTCCTGTGAATTAGGCATGTAGTCCCAGCACTCAGGAAGCTAGACAGGAAGATTGGGAACCCAAAGCTATCCTGGGCTACAAACCAAATGATCATCATCACCAACACCACTCAGGATCATATTTTGTCTTGTGTTGTTTTGTTTTTCAAGAAAGGATTTCTCTGTGTAACTCTGGCTGTCCTAGAATTTGCTAAAGACCAGGCTGGCTTCCTAACAGATTCACCTGCCTCTGCCTCCTGAGTGCTGGGACTAAAGGCATGCACCATCGTCACCTGACATCAGGCTCATATTGATAAAAGATTAAAAATATCTGAGGGCATCTTCACCTGCGCCTTTCATCCTCCACGGATCTCTAAGCACTAACTGGTTCATCACCCCAATGAAGCAGACCCTTTTATGAGGCTGCTTTCCTGTCAGCCACTTGGGAGTGCCATCTCAGCATTAAGCCTAAAAAGGATGGCATGGCACCCCAGCCCCTGCCCCGGAGTTTATAAGGCAGCTCATGGGATGAGGTCCCTTTTCCTTAGTGTCCCCAGTACTCCTACTTCTCATAAACCTCCCAGCATGTTTGTCTGGCCAAATGTTGTCTGGGTTGGGAAGACAGCTTAATCGTCTTTGTAGTGCCACAACCACACACACAACAATGTTGTATTAAATTGAGGCCCTCTGGGGTTAGATGTGCAGAGGAGATGATTTGAGATTGTAATTTAAAGCCAAAAGGAACGAAAATAAGACAATGGAATTTAAATAGGGTCCCTTAAGGAAAACTGTGTGTCTAAAGTCCCTAACCTTATTTGTAGGTCCTTATCATTACTGATGGAACGGAAACGACGGCAGGAACCCTCAGTGGATTGAAATGCTGTGACCTTTTAATACAGTTTCTCACATCATGGAGCCAGCCATAAAATTATTTTTTGTTGCTACTTCATAACTGTAAATTTTCTACTGTTACGAATCGTAAGGTCATGACCCACAGGTTGAGAACCACTGCCTAAATTAATAAATGGATTGAATTTGTTTTCACTCATTTCTCAACAGGAAAAAAAAGTAAATTTTTATTCCTTCCTGAATTCCTTATGTTGGATTCTTTCTGTTCATCTGTTCAACATGAAACATGGGGTAAATCATACAGTCCTCAGAATTGCCCTTGGCTCGAAACCTTGTCATCAATGCTTTTTGTCCCCATGCCACACGTCCCCAAATCTTTTCATCCCAAAGTCTTGACATTAAAAGCAAATAAACAAACTTGGAGGGAGATGAAGGAGGGGAGAAGGTAACAAACAGGGCTGGAGAGATGGAGAGCACTGGCTGCTCTTCCAGAGGTCCTGAGTTCAATCCCCAGCAACCACATGGTGGCTCACAACCATCTGTAATGGGATCTGATGCACTCCTCTGGCGTACAGGTTTACATGCAGATAGAACACTCATACATAGTGACAAACAAATAATCAGACCTTGAATCTCAAAAACAAAACAATGAGCCTCTATGTATCTGTTCCCGGCCTCCCTGATCACGTTTGATCTGGATCATGTTGAATCTACACCTAGCTTCTCCTAACAAACCCACTCAGGCAGATCAGGCTGAAACAGTGTAAAGGACTCTAGGAGATGGGGCCTTATTCACAACAGCCATGACTCCAAGAGCACCCAAGACTGACTACCTAAGACCTTTGTTAGTACAGATCTACTTCGTGTTTATTCTCAGTTGCTCATAACTCTCACCTCCTCTTGGTTTGTTCATACCAAGGCCTTAATAACATGACTTACATTTTCTTGGCATAGTGCTAAGTCATAAATCTTATCTGATTCTAGATTTGGCCTTCAGTTTCCTCTATGAGCTACCTCAATAACCTTTCACTAAATTGAATATGATATACAGGATAGCACAAAACACACAAACTCCCTAAAATACCCAGGAACAACTCAAGTGTGTGGTAGAGCCCTCCTAGAATCCCCCAGCACTGGTTCAGAGCCAGTCCATTCTACACCACCAGACCTTGTCTGCAACTCCCACCCCCAAAAGGCAACTCATGCTTCTTTCCACTCTTCCTCCCTGAGTGTAGGCATCAGCTTTAAACTGTTATCAGTCTCATGATTTATCTATAAATACATGTGTCTCTTTTAAAAACAGTGTCAGGCTACAGCGTGCTGGACTACATCTCTTGTCCCAGCACTCGGGACACAGAAGCAGTTCAAAGTCAGTCTGATCTACATAGTAAATCCTAGGTCAGCCAGAGCTACATAGAGAGAGCCTATCTCAAAAAAAACAAAATACATAAGTAAATAAATAAAGCATTACACTATCTATCAAGCATGATGCACACACACACACACACACACACACACACACACACACACACACACACACACACACACGAGCTGCGCACTCCCTGGCTAAAGCCTCTGCTCTAGTGATTTCAAATTTCTCCCCTCTCTCTCCACTCAGTTTCCCAGTGCCTAGACTTTGCACTGGGATAAAATATCAGACCCCAGAATTTGATAATGCTGCTCATGTGGGGAGGAGGAGGAGTGCTCCCTGGTAGTGCTTAGTATTGGTTTTTTGTTTGTTTCTTTGTTTGTTTGTTGAAATCTGCATACAATAGTACCTCTGAAACAGAGTCTTGCTCAGCAGCCCAGGTTGACATGAAAACCACCCTCACCCACCCACCCACACCCACCCACCCACCCACACACACTCTTTTTCTTTTTAGTTTTTTGAACAGGGTCTCTCTAAGTAGTCCTCCTAGAATTTTCTATGTAGACCAGGCTAGCCTCAAGCTCGCTGAGATCCTCCTTCTTCTGCCTCCTGAGTGCCTCAATTAAAGGCATATGCTTTTATCACCGAGCTCAGCATTCTTTTTTTTTAATTTATTCATTTATTTATTTATTATATGTGAGTACACTGTAGTTGTCTTCAGACACTCCAGAAGAGGGTGTCAGATCTCATTATGGATGGTTGTGAGCCACCATGTGGTTGCTGGGATTTGAACTCAGGACCTCCAGAAGAGCAGTCAGTGCTCTTAACCACTGAGCCACCTCTCCAGCCCTCAGCATTCTTTTTTTAAAAAGAGATTATTCTGCAGTTTTAATGGACAAGGAATGGAGGGGACACATGAAGGATACCTGTAGTTGAGATACTGCCTACCCAGTCTCTCAGACAGACAGGAAACACTGGGAGGCATGTGTAGAATCTCCCTAGACTCCCATTTCATTACCTTACAGTACTCCCCATTTCCTTACAATAAATGCAGGAACTGCCTGCCTAACTCACTTTCCTCTCTCAGCTCGGCTCATTCAACCCTGGCTTCTTGAAATCAACTCAAACAAACACGCCTCCACCTCCATCTTCAGGAGGCCAGGGACACCAATGAGTTGTGCCTTGCTGGATTCTAAAGAGACCAAATGCTTCCAGCACTATTACAAAGTCAGATGCAAGCATTTTGTATATTATTTAATTTCATTAATGCTTTCTGATACTCAATTTGTCCCACATTTGGCCAGTGAAACTGCCACTTCCTGTTGGTTCCTGTAACTTTTGGATAAAATTCCATTTTGAGAGCAGTTTTGTTTTCTGTTTTTGGTTGGGGCGGAGGCGGTAAGTACTGGGATTGCTAATCAAGCACCCTATACCCCTTGCTTTCAGTTACAGAATTTCAAGAACTACAATTGTATTTTTGCAGTCTACATGAGACACTGATCTCCTAAGAGTGCAGAGTCTACCATCTGATCACTAAAGTGGTTAATCTTACTGGATTTATCCCAGCTGAAAGAGAAAGGGGGGTGGGAATATACAGAAATATCTTGTAGTTATAATGATAATTTCTAATTCAAATTTTAGATTTGCATAAAGTCTTTGATATTTACATCTAGGGATAAGGCTGATATCAGGTATAGAAACAGAAACACAGAGAAAAGTGAATTCTCTCATTTAACTCTCACACTCAATATTTCATAAGTTAGGAAACAAAGGCAAAGGTAGTTTCATTTTAAATACATACAGCACATGTGTAGCAGGGTCAGGGACCACCTCTGAGCATTCAGGAGTCAATCCATTTGCTTAAGCCCAGTGACAACATCCCAGTAAAGTATGTGGGCAAGTTAGACATGTCAAGTGTCTTGAGTCCAAAAACCCACATGGTTCAAAATCAGAATTTCTATGAACAGTGACATGATGCCACAGGAGGACATTCTCACACCTGACTCCATGTGCAGAAATAATGTCACAATGCAGTGACTGTCAACGTGTCAAGACCTAAAATCACCTGAGTCAAAAAAAAAAATCATACACAGGGTCACATTTTGAGGGTTTCTTGCTTTTTAGGTTAACTGAAATGGAAAGACCCACCTTAAATGTGGGCAGCCCCTCCCAGTGGTGGAGAGAAAAGCACAGCTGTCCTCTGCTCCCAAGGGGCCAGCCTGCCTACAGCAGACAGGGGATTTTCAATTGTGCCAAACCATGCACAAAGAGTGTGCACACTCAATGTGGCCTCTTCAATCCACACCCTGTAGCTCTCTGTGCAGGCAGGCTTCATGCTGTCACTGAGCTGTGCCAAAGACATCTCACACCCAAAAAGGACCTGTTCTTCTGGTTACAACCAATACTATTACATCCGAATTACATCTCTCTCCCTATGCAGGTAAGAATTGGCTCTTTAAACTGCTGTAACAGTTAACAGTAGAACTTGCCTTCTAAGACCTGGAGACTGAAGCAATTTATTATGAGAGTCTATGGATATTGTTAAGTAGAGGAAACATGTTTAATTTAAAACATGAATGTAGGCTGGTGAGATGGCTCAGTGGGTAAGAGCACTGACTGCTCTTCCGAAGGTCATGAGTTCAAATCCCAGCAACCACATGGTGGCTCATAACCACCCGTAATGAGATCTGACGCCCTCTTCTCCTGCGCCTGAAGTCGGCTACAGTGTTCTTATATAATAATAAATAAATCTTTGGGCCAGAGTAAGCAGGGACTGAGGGAGTGGGGCCGACTGGAGTGAGCAGAGGCTCTAAAAATTCAATTCCCAGCAACCACATGAAAATTCACAACCATCTGTACAGCTACAGTGTATACACACACCTAAATAAATAAATGTTTAAAAGTAAATAAATAAATAAGTAAATAAAACATGAATGCTCCCATCAATTTTTAGTTTGTTTTCTTTGAACCAACCTGGTACATGCCCATGGTTATTCCATCTGAACATGGTTATTTCATGACTGTATGGGAAGTCATAGCCTAACAGTTCACTGTCCACAAGACAGGCATGACTGTACTGCTGTGACTTACAGCTATCAAATCATCACTTTTCCATAAACTGCTATTTCTTCCTCTCTTTAAAGATTCATTAAGTGATGTCTTTGAAGGCACAAAACACATAGCCTTTATATTTATTTTGACCTAAATTTGTGCTCCCACTGTAAGTATTCCTTTTAATTGTATATATAAAATAAAATTTCATTTTTAATTAGAAAAATCCAATACAAAGGATATTCATTTAGAAATTAGTTATTATAATAAAAAATTGCTGTGAAAAATCAGGATGTATAGACATTTTGGAACTCATAAAAGGGTTCTAAGGGGAAGAACTGCAGACCATGATGGTGTGCACTTTACTCTCAGCACACAGGAGGCAGAGGCAGGCAGATCTCAGTGATCTGAGGCCAGCCTGGTCTACAGAGTGAGTTCCAGGACAGCAGGGGGAGTTACACAGAAGCAAAACCACAAGAGAACGCATTGCTATCCTAAATGATGCTGTTGGGCTGGAGATGGCTCAGTGGATAAAATGCAGAAGCCTGAGTATAAGGGAAGAGAAAGCCTGGATGAATGTACTGTTGACATGGGAACACAGCCATGTTAAGGACCCATGACCCGTGGGAAAATGGTAAAACTCACTCCCCCACACTCATAAAGCCCAGAAGAATGGCAAAGCTTTCCTCTGGTCTCTGTGTGAATGTTGACAGCATATGCAGAAAATGTCCACCATAGTCTTTTCTCCCTAATATTTACAGCCTAAAGACTGCTCCTACCAAGATTAGCTAAACCTGCCTCCTTGTTCAGTTGTATACAATAGTCCCATCTCCCTGTTCATTTGTATATAATAAACAGACACTGAGCTTTCAAGGTGCTGCAGCTTCTGCATCAGAGAAACTGATCCACCCAAGCAGAGCTTTTCTATGTGTCTATATGTTCCTGAGCTATGCTAGACACTGAGGACCCAAATTCGAATCTCCAACACCCATATAAAAGCTAATTGTGGCTGTCTGTAACTGTCATTGAGGAGTGGATGCAGACAGATCACTGGCGAGTTAGCCTACCCAATCATATGCAAATACAGCAGATACAGCAGGACAGCAAAGTAAAGTGCATCTCTCTCCTCTGCATGCAAGTGTGTACATCGTCAGTCACACACATACATGCATACACACACAAAATGGTGCTAAGTAGTACATACTTTGTTGTGCATTTCTTGAGCACCCATTGAAAGATTAGCTTGTTAATTTACATCTGTGTACTAAGTTATCCAGATCATCTTTTTTTTTAAAAGTTATATTTATTATCTATTTATTATAAGTACACTGTAGCTGTCTTCAAACACACCAGGAGAGGGCATCAGATCTCATTACGGGTGGTTGTGAGCCACCATGTGGTTGCTGGGATTTGAACTCAGGACCTCTGGAAGAGCAATCGGTGCTCTTACCGGCTGAGCTATCTCAACAGCCACCCCAGATCATCTTTTAAGAGGCAACCCTCAACTTTTAAAAAAGCTAATTCTCCACATAGATAAACACCTAAGGAAATGATTGGCACCATGCTCCTGCCTGTGTCACCTGGCACCATGGCTGACTAAGGTAGTACCTTACTCAACCCTCTCACAAAGGAGTGGTTGCCAACACAAGGCCTCAGTTCCTTATATCATTTCCTTAGGGAAAGTTGAGATATACTCAAAGGCTTAGCTTGAAATTTTAGGGAGGGCCTAGAAGTTGAGATAAAAGAGATTCACTGAACAAATCACATCAGATAAGCCAGGCAAGGTGGCACACACAATCCAATGCCTGTAATCCCAGCATTCAGGAGGCTGAGGCAGAAGAAATTCAACTTGGAAGGTAGCCTGGGCTGTGTAGTGAGTTCCAGGACCACCAGGGCTATGTAGAAAAACTGTCTCAAAACAAAACACAACAAAGTACACACTTAACAATAAAAATTTCAGGAAGTCAAGCACATGACACATAAACATTACTAGAGATGGGAGGGAGCTTTAAAACAGTAACCACAGAAAGTCCTGGCCACTATAATCATGGGTAATTTTCAACTTACTTGCAATTTATAATAAACTCTTCTAATTGTTAAGAGGGAAATACACTACTTTCCCAGCCTGCAACAGAACACTAGAATGAACCACAGAAAACCCAGTCAAGGGTCCAACAGTTCTAACTAGCATTATAACATAAGCCCATGATTTTAAACCTTAGAAATGACTCAGTGGAGGGAAGGGATTTACCAAAAACTCTAAAGAGACAGATACGTGAAACTGAGACGAGGTAACCAGCCACATGGCCCTCACAGAACAGAAAACAAACAAACAAACAAACAAACAAACAAAAAAAAAACGGGTCAATTAAGATACAAGCTTGTCAGGGAACAAGCCCAAGCTTATGGCCTATATATTTATTCACATATAACTAAGTCTTAGAGTAGTTATTTCAGTAACTGGGATGCAGGTGGAAAAGCCTATGGTTACAAGTAGGTACACTTGCTAAAGACCCAAGTTCAAATTCCAGCATCCACGTAAAAAGCAAAATGTAGTTGTAGTCCCTCATAATCCCAGAGTAGGGAGCTGAATCAGGGCTTGGGGCCACCAGCCAGGGTATAGGCTCGGTGACAGGCCTGTTTCAAAGGAATAATGCAGAGTGTAACTGACCAGCACACCTGTCATTCTCTGCTGGTCTCAGTGTACAATGACACTACCCCACACTGTGAACATACAAAAATAATTTTAGAGATTCATCCAGTAAGTGATTATAGCTGGCATGATAGATAGCTACTATTACAGCAGTTGGGAGGCTAAGAATGAAGGATTGCAAAGTCTAGGCCAACCAAAGCTCAAAGCCAGCCAGCTCCTGACCAGCCCAGCCACAGCGAGACCTGTTTCAAAAATGAAACCAAGTGCCAGGCAGTGGTGCTGGGAACTGAACTCAGGACCTCTAGAAGAACAGTCAGTGCCCTTAACTACTGAGCCATTGCTCCAGCCCCCTTTGTTTTGTTTTTTAAGTTAGTATTTTATATGTGTGTGAATGTTTTGCTGCATGTATGCCTGCAAACACATTCATGTACCTGGTGCCCTCTGGGGTCAGAAGAGGGCTATGGACCACTGGAGCTGGGATTACCAGTGGCTGTGAGCCACAGTGTGGGTGTCAGCAACCGAAGCCCAAACTTCTGCAAGAGCAGCAAGTGCTCGAAACCTGATAATCCTTCTCGCCAGCCCTGGTGTGGATTTTTTGCTTTTTGGTTTTGGTTATTTTAAAGTGGGAAAGTTGAACTTGGTCTTTATCGAATTTTACTACCTTCTTATTAACTTTAAATATTTGTTTTTATTCCTTATGTGGTTGAGTACTTTGTCTTTATTTATGTATGTATACAACATGTGTTGCATGGTGTCCTTCAGGGATGAGAAGAGGACATGAGACCTTCTGGACCTGGAGTTATGGACAGTTGTGAGCCATAATGTAGTTCTAGGAACTGCAAGGGCAGTCAGTGCTCTTGATGGCTGAGCCATCTCTCCAGTCCCTCATTAACTTTAAATGCTTCAATATAGGACTAGAGTGATGGCTCAGTGGCTAAGAACACTTGCTGCCTTTCCAGAGGACCCAGGTTGAATTTCCAACACCCACATGGCAGCTCACACCTGCCTGCAACTCCTGTTCCAGGGGATCTGACACCCTCACACAAACATATATACAGGCAAAACACCAATGCACATAAAATAAAAACACACACACACAAAAAAAATTTAATGAAAAAAAATTCCTATAAAACCCAGCTGTAAGGCCTTTTAAAAATTCACAATAATCTGACTTACCAGAGTTTAAAACGTGTTTCTTGAAAGTAACGTATGGTTTACACACCTAGGCTTAGTCTTTTGTATAATCAGCCAAATAATTATGAATGCTTACACACAAAAACAAGGAAGCCAGCATGGTGTTACATCCTTTAGTCCCAGCACTCAGGAGGCAGAGGCGGGCAGATCTCTGTGAGTTCGAGGCCAGCCTGGTCTATGGAGCGAGTAGCACGACAGCCAGGGCTACACAGAGAAACCCTGCTCGAACCCAGCACTCTCTAGCAGAGCATCCAGGCCTTGTAGTACAATGTCTACAGGGAATAAATCTTAACCCCAGCACTCAAAGATACTGAGGCAGGAAGACCACAGGCCAAGGCTAACTTAGACCACAGAGGACACTCAAAAACAGCCTGAGTTCTAAGAAAACATCTCAAAATAAACTTCAAAATTTCATCAATACTGTAATGAAAATCCCTATAATAAATTACCATTTACTCAAGGACTTTTTTTTTAATATTTATTTATCTGGGCTGGAGCGATGGCTCGGTGGTTAAAAGCACTGACTGCTCTTCCAGAAGTCTTGAGTTCAATTCCCAGAACCACATGGTGACTCACAACCATCTGTAATGGAATCCGATGCCCTCTTCTGGTGTGTCTGAGGAGAACAATAGTGTACTCATATACATAAAATAAAAAGATTTATTTACTCATTTATTATGCATACAAGCACCAGATATTATTATCTTCCTACTACTTGAGGTCCTATGTTGTACCCAAAACCAGTTACCTATTGTTCTAATGAACTCACTGTTATTTTAAGGTAAGTTCTCACTGGGTAGCCCAGTCTGGCCTTGAATCGGCACTCCCTCTGTCTCAGCTTCTGGTGCTGGGAATAAAGGCATGCATCATGGCTGGAATATACTATTCAACTTAAAAGGTAACATAGTAGCTAGATGTGGTGTGCTATGTGCAGTCAAGAGGCTGAGCCAGGCGAAGAATCCAGTTCCAGGCCAGCCTGGCATAGATAGTAAAATCTTATCTAAAATTTTAAAAGTAACATCATCATCATCATCATCATCATCATCATCATCATCATCATCATCATCATCATCATCTTACAATGGAGGCCTAAGGAGCCTATAATGCCATCCCCTCGGAAGGCTGAGGCAAGAGAATTACAAATTTACCACACTTAACTACTTAAAGAGAACTTTTCTCAAAATAAAAAATAGAGAGAACTGGAGATAAAACTCAGTAGTTGAATACTTGCCCAGCATGCTCACTGCTCTACACACACACACACACACACACACACACACACACACACACACGAATGCATGCACGATATTAAATGATATTAAAACTATGAGCCTTGGGTGGAGGAACACCCTCATAGAAGTAGGGGGAGGGAGGATAGGATAGGGAGTTTCCGGGAGGGAGAGGGGAAGGGGGGAGAGAATAACATTTGAAATGTAAATAAAGAAAATATCCAATTTAAAAAAAAAAAACAAAACTATGAGCCTTGAGAATGGTGCTGTCTCACAAGCCTGATAACTGTGAGAGCCCAGAACCACCCAGAATCCTGAGGCAGTGCATACATCCCACTTCTACATGAACATGGGAGGCAGACACAGAAAAATCACCCATAGGTTTGGAGGCCAGCTAGCCTGGAGTACACAGCCCAGCAGAAACACACACACACACACACACACACACACACACACACACACACACACACAAACTAATAATAATGTGAAGACTGCTTCTTAGGACATCAACCTAACCTTGCAGCATGGATGATCAATGTGATTACAAGTGAAGCTCATACCTTCAAGCTCATTATCTTAGTTTGCTTTCTAATGCCATGATAAAACACTGACAGAAAAACAATTTGGGAAGAAGTCTTACTCATTCAAATCACAATCCAAGACAGGAAGCCAAGGCACAAACTCAGGAAGAACAGGAACCTAGAGGCAGAAACTGAGCAGAGGCATTAAAGGAATGCGGCTTGCTGGTTTCTCATCGCTTGCTCTAACCCTAACCCCAATCCTGTTTATACAACTCAGGACCACCTGCAGAATGGTACACTGCCACTGCAGAGGGCTAGCACCTCCCACAATCATTAATCAAGAAAATGACCCACAGGCCAATCTGATGGAGGCATTTTCTCAGTTGAGGATCTCAGATGACCCTAGCTAGAGTGTCAAGTTGAAATCAAACAAAAAAATTAACCAGCACACCCATAAGGGCATAGTTCTCAAAAGAAATGTGTAGTGTCCTTTACAATACTGATATAATTGGCCCAAATGCCTGGAATGGGGAGAGTACTACTAGCACCAAAATCCAAGGCACCCGTGCCTAGCGGTCCTTTGCAGAGCCTTATCCTCAGGAGCATCCAGGCACACTTACCCGCCCTCAGGCTTAAGCATTTAAAATGGCCGATTCCTCATTGCTAAGTGCCCTTTGCCCTTTCTTTTTAAAGCTTTGCAATTAGAGAAAGGATCATAAACTAAATCTGTAATTAACAATCTGTACAGGACATTAAACTTTAATAGTCTGGGCTTTAGACCTTAACACCTTATAAAAATGGTAAAAATGGTTTTGGAAAGGGATACGATTTTAAGAATGTGTTAAATGGCCACTTGGTAAAATGACAGCCTCAAGATTGGCTTGCAGGAAATGAGGCCAAAATGAAAGCTATCTGAGCAGGCTGTCTCTGGGGTGTGGGGCAGCACAGCAGGACATCGGTGTGCCCCTAACTAGCCGTGGGCCAAGGGACATTTACGTTTTCACAAATACTCTTCTGGAGCTGAAACCATGCCTCAGGGGAAGTTTAAAATCATTTTCCCAAGAAGCCTTGCACTGTATCCACCTGCTTAAAATTGAGTCTATTACTAAGTAAAAGTCAAACACATCTTCTCAGAGAAAGCTGGAGAGATGGCTCAGTGGGTGAGAGAACCTGCTACTTGTAGAGGTTTCGATTCCCAGAACCTCATGACAATTCACAACCATCTGTAACTCCAGCTCCTGGAGATGTGACCCCCTCTGCTAACCTCTGTAAGTAATACATACACATGATGCATAGACATAAATGCATGTGAAACACACATCCAAATAAAATAAAAATTAAAAATAATTAAAAATAAAATCTGTGAGACAAGTTTTCGATTCTAAATCTCCTCTGTAGCAACTAACATTTAAGTTGTCATTCAACCTATGTCTTTATGTACAGAACCTTGAGTCGTTTTTAAATATAAAGAAACTTACTTTTAAATTATCGCTGAATTTTACAAGGAAAAAATGTCTCAGTATATATTCCAAGAGCATATGAATTCAGATGTTGTTACGAAACTGAACAAAACAAGGGGGGACAATTTGATTTACTTACAGCAGGCAATCAACACATCTTCAAATTCTAATGATTCTAATCAGAGTCTGTGGAACCTGGGAAGCTCCCTTCTCCTCCATAAACTGCAAATTATCTAATCAGTTTGAAAAGCCCAGTGGAACTATTTAAAGTTACCACCAGTTATGACAATGCTTACAGATATGTTGGTGGTGTGATCTGTCATATAAATCTACCTTCCTAACTGGATAAAATTACTTAGTAAAATGTTTCTCTTTCAAAGTTTTAAGTTCATATTTTTCTCTCTCCCTAGTATCTGGACATAATTGTCAGTGGCTAGACTCAACAAATAACCTAAAAGAAAATGAGCCAGGCATAGCAGTGCACAGCTTTAATCCCAGGCAAGCAGATATCTGTGAGGACAAGGCCAACCTGGTCTACATACTGAGTTCTAGGACAGCTAGGGCTACATACTGAGGCCATATCTCAAAAATAAATATAAAACCATAGGGATGGGGCAAGAGGAAGCATGAAACTACAAATAAGTATGAGGGTCATACTGCAAAATATCAGTCACTTTAAAATTCAATCTCTTTGAAGCAGGAGAGATAGCTCAGTGGTTAAGAGCACTGGTGTTCTTCCAAAGAACCCTGGTTTGATTCCCAGCACCCACATGGCAGCTCACAACTATCTGTGATTCCAGTTCCACGGGATCCAGTACTCTCACACAGAGAGAAGTGCAAGTAACATACTTAGCACCAATATACATAAAATAAAAATAAATTATTTTAAAGAAATTCAACCCTTCAAGCCACTCCTTACCAGGTGGCTATGTATTGATGACTTTGCTGAAAACACTCCAAATTTTAAGAAGTTGTAGGATTTTAAAATTAACTGAAGAGTTCAGGTATTAAGTTTAGGTATTTTGATGTTATTTTACCAAAAGTCCCATAATAGTCTTTTGATGAATCCAGAGTGAGAATGTGTATGTGTGATAGTTTGAGTAAGAATGGCCCCATAGGATTATGTATTTGAATATTTGTTCCCAGTTGGTGGAACAATTTGGGAAGAATTAGGAGGTGTGGCCTTGATGGAAGGTGTGTCACTGGCCTTTGAGATTTCAAGAGACTCAAGTCTGCCTCCTGCTGGTGGATCAAGGTGTGAGCTCTCAGCTCTTCCTGCCACCATCCCCTTGCTCCATCACTGTGGACTCTAAGGCTCTGAAACTGTGAGCCTCAAATTAAACACTTTCTTTAATAGGTTGCATTGGTCATAATGTTTTATCACAGCAATAGAAAAGTAGCTAAGACAAGTAGGTAAACCAAATTAAAATTCACTATAAAACCAGGCAACAAGAACTTTGTGTTTAAATCATTTGTGAAAACTCAACCTGTGCCGGGCAGTAGTGGCACACACCTAGCATTAGGGAGGCAGAGGCAAGTGGATTTCTGAGTTCAAGGCCAGTCTGGTCTACAGAGTGAGTTCCAGGACAGCCAGGGCTATACAGAGAAACCCTGCCTCAAAAAAACCAAAAAAAAAGAAAAAAAGAAAAAGAAAAAGAAAAAAGAAAGAAGAAAGAAAAAAAGAAAGAAAGAAATTTGCCACATAAACTTCACAACCTGAGTTCAAACTCCAGAACACAAATGGTGGAGGGAGGGGGCCGGTTCCATGAAGCTGTCTTCTGACCTCACATGTGCACACTGTGACACATGTACCCCATATGCAATAATGAATGAATAATTAAAAAGAGCTTGTAAAGTGGTAAAGAGTTTAAAATGAATTCAATGTTTAATATTAAAGACATACAACTAATCTTGAACAGACTATAACACTAAATTACTACCTATGACTCCATCATAAGGTTTCTAATTACATTTAATTACATATTTTATTTTAAAACTGTTAGACAAGTCCATAAATCCAGAAACAGTTAGACTGATGTGCACTGAGCGAACATTTTGGTCTTCCATCTAGAACTAAACACATTACTCTTTCACTGGTTAAAAAGTTGTTATTTACATTATTTTGAAAATAAAGTGTGGGGGCAGTGTCAAAATGGACCAGTAGGCAAAGACCCGCATCATGCAAGCCTGGGCACCTGAGTTGAGTTCTACCCTCAGAATTCATGGAGAGGAGGAGAGACCCAGCATCACAAAGTTGTCCTCTAACCTCTACAGAAGCAGCTGGGCATTCATATACATCACACACACACACACACACATACACACACAAGGAAGTATGCTGCTAATACATTCTCATACATCACAGACACAAGGAAGTATGGTGCTAATACATTCACATACATCACACACACAAGGAAGTATGGTGCTAATACATTCATATACATCATTCACACACACAAAGAAGTATGCTGCTAATACTTTAAGACTCACATGTTTTCTTTAAAATCATAACTTCATTTAGGCTTACAAAGTCAAATTTTAGTATTTTCAGTTTGTAGTTCTTTGTGGGAGAAAAAAGCCTGAGTTTGTCTTTAAAACTACTAATTTAAGCATTAAATAGCAGATTCAGCACCCAAAACTTAAGTTTAAAAATACCATTAGGACTGGAGAGAATGGCTCAGCAGTTAAGAGCACTGACTGCTCTTCCAGAGGTTCTAAGTTCCCAGCAACCACATGGTGGCTCACAACCATCTGTAATGGAATCAGATGTACTCTTCTAGTGTATACTAGAAGACAGCTACAATGTACTCATATAAGTTAAAAATAAATAAATCTTTAAAAAATATCAGAGAGGAGAGATCTCTGTTTAAAAAAAATAAAAATAAAAATACCATTTAAAAGAAGCACGGTCAGACGTAGTGGTGCACACTTTAATCCCAGAGGCAGAGGCAAGCGAATCTCTCAGTTCAAAGTCAGCCTGGTCTATAGAGTGAGTTCCAGGACAGCCATGGCTACACAGGGAAACCCTGTCTCAAAAATAAACAAGTAAAATAAAATAGGCTAGGCATTTTTACACACAACTCTAATCCCAGTACATTAGAGGCAAAAACAATGGATCTCTGTGAGTTCAAGGCCAGTGTGGTCAACGTGGAGTTCCAGGACAGCTAGAGCTACATAACAGAGAAACCCTGTCAAGAGGAAAGAAAGAAAACTAGGGCTGCAGTGACAGCTTAGTGGGTAACAGCAGCAGAGCTCAGTCCCCAGCACCCCTGCCAGGGGCTCACAATCACTTGTAACTCCTATTCCAGGACACCCAGCGTAGCTTTCTGGCCTCAGCAGGCACCAGCACCCACATATGTATACACAGACATACATAACAAGTAAAATAGACATGGGGCTGGGGGAGCTGGGGAGATCTCTCACTGGGGAAAGCATCTGCCATGAAGACATAAAGACCTCGGTCAGACAGAGAGCCTCTCTGTAAAGCTGGACACAGACCATGTCTATAAGCCCAGCACTCCTAGGATGTGACGGGATATGAAAACGGGTGAATCTGAGACGCTCCCAGGCAGCTAGTTTGTGGTACAGCGCCATGAAAACATGGACATCAGATGGAAGGCAGGGACAGGCACTCAAACCTTAACCTCTGACGCCCACCTACATCCATATTCACACACAAGCATATGTATGTGCACACATGCACAGATTTGGGGGAGGGGAGTATCAGGGCTGGAGAGATTAGAGGTTAGGACTCAGGTTGGGTTCCTAGCACTCTATGGCAGTTCATAATTGTGACATCTGTTCCAGAGGGTCTGATGTCAATTTCTGATTTCCTCAGCCATTGCCATGCATATACATGGCTCAAATATACACAATGGCAAAAACACTACTCAGACTCATAAAATAAAAATAAATTAATCTTTTTTTGGGGGGCGGGGGATGGGTTTCAAGACAGGGTTTCTCTGTGTAGTCCTGGCTGTCCTGGAACTCACTCTGTAGTCCAGGCTGGCCTCGAACTCAGAAATCCACCTGCCTCTGTCTCCCAAGTGCTGGGATTAAGGGCGCGTGCCACCACTGCCCAGCTAAATTAATCTTTTTTTTAAAAGGAAAAACATCTGGAGTTGTGGTACACATCTTTAATACCAATACTGGGGAGGTTGTCTCAATTTAAAAAAATGGAAATGATAATAAAATGAAAATAAAATTACCTTTAAAATGGGGCTCAGATTTCTTTTTAAGGGTTTGGGGGGATGGCTGAATGGATATACCTGAGTTTAGATCCCCCAGCACCCATGAAAAAACTAGCTGGGTACAGTGGCTTTAACCCCAATCTCTTACCCAGTCCTGGCAGAAACAGGTGGGAACATACTGCCTGGTTGCTTAACCTGGCCACCTGGTGACCTCCAGGGTCACAGAGTCTTAAACATAAGGTGGAGGCATCAAAGTGAGCCCTCAGGTGAAAAGTGTCCCACTGGACACCAGGCTGATCCCCAGCAGCACAGTGGAAGGAAAGGACGGACTCCCAACCACTGGCCTCTGGCTCTCACAGGGTTCCCACACCATGTGCACACCCACACTTACATACGTCATACACAAAATATAATTACACTGAAAAGTAATGAGACATTTTAACCTTAACCTCTGGCCTCCACAAGTAGGAGTATACCTGCACACATGTGGACACTCATACAAACGTGACACACAAAATAAATTTTAAACAAAAAATTTAAATTCTTATGTTATGCTGGATGGTGCTGGTAGCACATGCCTTTAATCCCAGCACTCGCGTGAGGCAAAGGTAGGTGGGTTCAAAGCCAACATGGTCTAAAACAGATCGAGTTCCAAGATATCCAGAGATACAGAGAGAAACCCTGTCTAAAAAATTGTTCTTAATTATTTCTGTATGGTATGTGGATGTGGAGATCAGAGGTCAGCCGTCAGGAATCTGTTCTTCTCTACTTCGGGTCCTGCAGACTAAACTCAGCCTCCCAAGACAGCACAGGAAGCATTAGCTCACCAAGCCAGAAACTGCTCACAAAAGGTTTTCATCCTGTTTAGAATTAAATTCACAGCACCAAGCAAGCTCCAACTGGTGGAGTAATACTCACATGCTCCTTAGAAGCTCTATTTGGGGACTGCTCAGAGCTCGGGGCTTTTTGGTTAAACTACCCATTCCTTTCTTCCTTCACAACTGATAATGGGGTAAGCCTAGTGCAACAGAATAATCTAAAGCAAGCACAGAGATCAGCGATAAAGCCTGGGGCTAGGGAGGAGGCTCAGTGCCTAAGGGCACACATCCTCACAGTGCACCCAAACGTGGCTCCAACCCTCTTCTAACCTCTGTGGGCACTGGGCCTCCAACCCTCTTCTAACCTCTGTGGGCACTGGGCATGCGCCTGGTATACATATATATTGTCAGGCAAACAAATACAACCTTGCAACAAACCTATCTTTAAAAGATATTACTAAGATATGAAGCCGGCACTGGTAAGGACACTTGCCAACAGAGCTGACATCAGAGTTAGATCCCCAGAACTCACACTCCTCTGGGTAGACCTGTGACCTTCACATGTGTGCAATGGTATATGTGTCTCACACACTTCAGATAATAAGTGTAAAAAGAAAACAACTAAGATGTTACAATATTGTAATATTGTCCTATTTAGGGACAAGACCCTTAAGCAGGTAGATTGCATCATCAGAGCACAGATGATGAACAATACTATTAAACTGAGATTCATTACTTTAATAGTTATTGACCATCCTAAAGTAACACAAATTTCCCCTCCCAAATTCTAAGGTGCCTTTAAAATGGCTCTTAACCACTGAGCCATCTATTTAGCCCTGAAGTGTAGATCTTTAAAGTAAAATTTTTTGTGTGGTAAAGGCAGTGATTTAGTGCCAGTGACATAAGTTGTGGTCTGATGTCCACAGGCAGGTGCAGAATCTTTGTTTAGGCTTCATTTTAGGTGAATGTTTTTAACTTCTTGTACATCTCAGCTACCTAGAGGTCATAGAACTAAAACATCTGGCAGTTCCCTGGGCATGTCTATAAGATAGAGGTCATTTTTCATATGAATGGTGCAGTAAGTCTTAAGTACCATATTGTGTCCTACTGTGCTTTTTTTATGTTGCCTCTAACAGTGCTGATCAGATACGGGCTATTTCATTTCATGGTCATGCATGTCCCCAGTCCATTGCAGCATAAGGGACTGTTGGTACAGGCACTGAAACCAGCATACACTGTCACATGCATCACAGGCTGGAGAGATGGTTCAGCGGTTAAGAGTACCGACTGCTCTTCCAGAGGTCCTGAGTTCAAATCCCAGCAACCACACGGTGGCTCACAACCATCTGTAATGGGATCTGATACCTTCTTCTGGTGTGTCTAAAGAGGTTTAGTCACATAAATAAACTAAATAATCTTAAAAAAACAAAACCCATGCTTCAGGTACTCTGGAGACTGAGGTGGGGGTGGAGGAAGTGGGGGTAAATCACTGGAAGTTGGATATCAGCTTGGGCTACATCATGAATCACAGACAACATGGGCTACAGAGTAAGACCCTCCCCCCTTTTTAAAAGAGTTTATTTATTGTATGTGAGCACACTATAGCTGTCTTCAGACACACCAGAAGGAGGCATCAGACCCCATTTCAGATGGCTGTGAGCCACTATGTGGTTTCTGGGAATTGAACTCAGGACCTCTGGGAGGGCTCTTAACCCCTGAGCCATCTCTCTAGCCCGAAATAAGTAATCTTTAACAAACAAAATCTTTACCTTAACAAATAGTGACAGTAAGTAAAGCAAAAAGCCGTGGACTCACGTGAAACAAACTAACACAAGTCGGGGGCATCAGAAACAGAACCACAGTCACCGCTGGCAGTGCTAGTCATAAGAAGTGTTTTCAGATAGGAACTGTCAATTCATGCCAAAGTCAGTATAGATATTATAAGAAATAGGCCCTTTACAGTGTTCCAAAATACTGCTTACAGGCTTTTTGCTGCAAAAGTACCGTTTTCATAGCCACTGAAGAAGTCACTTAAAATCTACTAAGACTTAAATCTAATAGAACTATGTGAGAAAGAAAGCTACACAGAGAGACTAAGGAGAAAGGAGGAAAGGGAGAGAGAAAAGGAGAGGGAGGAGAGAGAAAGAGGGAGAGGAGGAGAAGGGAGAGAAGGAGGAGGGAGAGGAGGAGGGAGAGAAGGAGGAGGAAGAGAAGGAGGAGGGAGAGAAAGAGGAAGGAGAGGAAGAGGGTGTTCAATGGGCAGCTACTTAACATCCCATGATGGTAAAGACACCCAGCACAAAGAACTTGAAGAAATACAAGAATACCATTGCTGTGATTCCTGGCAGGAGCAACACTAGACATCTCCCCAGTTTAGCAGGACTAGAAAGGCTGAGATACATCAGAGGTTGTACCTCATTTCATCTCTGTCTAAAGCAGCATGGTACTCTTCAGCTTCTAATCACTGAGACTGTCCAAACATACGATGCCCGAGAGCCTAACTAGTGCTAACAGAGGTCCCGCAGGCATCCATCTCCCTGGGCCTGGAGCTTTCTTCTGCTCAACTCCAAGCCTGACTGAGTGCCCAAATGTACAAGCACACTATATTTCTCTCACTCACACTTTTTTTGGCTTTTTGAATATGTGTTTATTTTTATGTCTGTCTTATTACTGCTCTATTGCTGTAAAGAGACACCATGACACGGCAACTTATAAAGAAAGCACTTAATTGGAAGTTTGTTTACAGTTTCAGAGGGCTAGTCCATTATTATCATGGAGAAGAACATGCAGCAGGTAGGCAAGGTGCTGGAACAGTGGCTGAGACTTTATACCTGATCCATAGGAGGAGACCAGAGAGAGCCAACTGTGGAAGAGTTGAGCTTTTGTAAGTTCAAAGCCCACCCCAGTGATACACCTCCTCCAACAAGGCCACACCTCTAATCCTTCCCAAACAGGCCCACTCCCTGGTGACTAGCCATTCAATATGTGAGCTTACGGAAGTGGTCTCATTCAAACCACCACAGTATGATGTGTTCTGGATTTTTGGTTGTTGTTGTTGTTTGGCTTTGCCTACATATGTACACCATGTGTTGAGTTTGTGACCCCCTAGAGATCTAGAACTGGCATTACAGACAGTTGTGAGCTGCTATATGGGTGAGAGGAATCCAGACCTGGGTCTGCTGCAACCGCTGGAGGTTCTTCTCTGAGCCACTGAGCCATTTTTAGGTTCTTTTTAATTAATCTAAATATTTCTATGAATTTAGATTTTTTTCCTCTTTAGTTTAGTGTTTTACATTTCTGTCCTTCACATGTTTTTTGTATGAAATCCCCTACCAGGCAGTTGTATAAAAATTCTTGCTTGCTCTTGCCATCTGCTGCTATGGTGTAAATACACACTCACAAAGAACACCTGATCCAAGTACTGTCAAAGTACACATTAGCGTGGAGCTGTAATTCCTAAAGTGCAGGCTGTGCATCCTGAGGGTGCAAGGAGTCAAGACTATCATTATGCCATTGCTCGGCTGTCACTCCCCCTCCTTCACTGTGCTGCCATGTGTTGCTGTGCTGCTGGCCAGAAGCAGGAAGCAAAGCAGCGGCTCTCATTTGTCTAGTCCCTGTATGCCTTACTGGCACCTGCAGAAAAATAACGTAGGTGCATTTTGTCTCATAATGTCCTTAACATCAAAGTTATGAAAATAATGGTTTTCATCTGTCTCAGTTCTTGAGCACACGTCATTTAGACATCTCTGAACTGAAAAATAAAGGTATACAGATACTTCAGTCACCTGCTGAGGCTTTCTGGACTATACGGAGGCTGGCCGGGCGGCTGTGTGAGCAACAGGTGAGACACGGCTTCACTGTTCGGCTGAAAGCTGGCCTAGAACTCCCATTCTGAGTGCTGGGACCACGAGGCCTGGTTCAGGCTCTGCTCAGGAAGCACTACGTTTTCCTGAAGACACTTCCGGAATGCTACGGCTATTTATGCTTGAATGTGTGGCAGATAGTCTCAAAAACAGAATCAGGTAAATCTATCACTTATAAAATGGTTTTTCCTCTAATATTTATTTCCAAATGATTGAATTTCAGCTTTAAGTAAAATTAGAATAATTTTTACGTATTATTAGTATGACCTCAAATAGCTCCTCAATATTCACAGATTAAAATCCTCTCAAAACACAAGGAGAACCAATGGACCTGATGTTATAGGGCCCAGAATTCACCAAAACTGCAGATTTGTCAGCAGCCTTTCTGGATCTGCTAAACAATGCCTGATAAGCTGAGGTAAGGGGGTGCAAGGAATGGCTCAGTGATTAAGAGAACACACTGCTTTTGAAGACCTGGGTTTGGTTCCCAGCACCCACATGGTGGCTCACCAGCATCTGTACTCCAGTGTTAATGGATCTGACCCCTCTTCTGAACTCGGTGAGCACAATTATGCATGGTGTACACACAAACATGCAGGCAAAACATTCACGCTTATAAAATATTTTTAATTAAAAAAATTAAGCCGGGCAGTGGTGGCGCATGCCTTTAATCCCAGCACTTGGGAGGCAGAGGCAGGCGGATTTCTGAGTTCAAGGCCAGTGTGGTCTACAGAGTGAGTTCCAGGATAGCCAGGGCTACACAGAGAAACACTGTCTCGAAAAACCAAAAAATAAATAAATAAAATGCGATGAGTGTTGTGGTTTGACTATGCTTGGCCCAGGGAGTGGCACTATTAGGAGATGTGGGTTTGTTGGAGGAGATGTGTCTGTGTCACTGAGGGATAGAGGCTTTGAGGCCCTACTTCTGGCTGCCCGGACACAGTCTCTTCCTGGTTACCTTTGGATCAAGATGTTGAACTCTCAACTCCTTCCCAGTACCATGTCTGCCTAGGCACTGTCATGCTTCCCACCATAAACCTCTAAACCTATAAGCCAGCCCCAATTAAATGTTCCCCTTTATAAGGGTTGCCTTGGTCATGGTGTCTGTTCACAGCAATGGAAACCCTAACTAAGATATTGAACATGGTGGTTTCAATGAGAATGGCTCTCTCATAGGCTCATATGTTTAAATGCTTCCCCAGTCAGTGGAACTGTTTGGGAAGGATTAGGAGGTGTTAGAGGAGGTGTGCCACAATGGGGGAGGGGGGGTGAGGTGAGATTTCAAGAGCCTCCTCCAAGCCCAGTGTTCTCTTTCTTTCTTTCTGCCTGTGGTTCAGGATGTAAAGCTCTCAGCTACTTCTCCAGCACCATGTCTGCCTTTCTGTCACCACACTCTCTGCCAGGATATGGATCAACCCTCCGAAACTGTAACACCCCCCCTCCCATGTAAATGCCTTCTTCTATAAGGTGCCTTGGTTATAGTGCCTCTTCATAGCAACAGAATAGTAATTAAGACAGAAGTCAGTGTAAGGTGGTGGTAGTAGTGCACACCTTTAATCCCAGCACTCAGGAAGCAGAGGCAGGGGGATCTCTGTAAATTCAAGGCCAACCTAGTGGTCTATAAGAGAAGCTCCAGGACAGCCAAGGGCTACACAGAAAAACCTTGTCTCAAGGAGAAAGAACAAAATAAAACAAAAACAAAAACAAAAAAAAAAAACAGAAATTGGTACCAGGGACTCAGGTATTGCTGTAACAGGCCTGATGTTGCTGCTTGTTGGCAGAATATTAGACTTTGGGACCAATAGTTAAATGCTTTAAGCAGGACTTAATGGGCCATCCTGGCAGGAGCTTGGAAGACGGTAGTGCTAAAAAAATCAAGGTGGGTCAAGCTCAGGAGGTTTTCAGAAGAATATTATCAGCTGTCCAGTTTTAGAATATTTTTACAAAGAATGTGGCTACTTTCTACTCCTATCCAAACATCTTTAAAATTCTAAAATCTAAAGCTTTTTTAAATATTGTGATCACAACTCTCAAAGACTTAGGTTTTGGAGTTTTCAGATTAAGAAAACTGAAAAAGTTCACATAAATACTCCCAAATCAAAAAAAAAAAAAATCTGATATACTTCTGGTCCCAAGTATTTTAGGTAACAGATATAACCTGTACTGCCAAATAGAGCCCATGCCAACCATCTGCAGCGTGCGCTCTGGCTGTGTGAGCGTCCTTTCTCCACGCTGGTGTCCTGCCAGCACCACATTCTTAATTTTATTCATTCTTCTCCAAGCTGGTAAGACAGAAAATGCCACTATAACTGGCATTCCCTAACTAGTAAGATTGGATGTCTGTTCTGCAGACAGCTTCCCGATATGCTCCTCTGAACCCCTAGTCTTATCTTTTGTCTAGATTCCCTTATGATCTCTGAGGATAATTTCACAACTAGATACATTTTGAGGATTCAAAAGTCTATGTATCTAGATATATAAAGTACAGTTTCTTGCTTTTTTTTTTTTTTTTTTTTT
>NW_022196903.1:43954540-43959577 GCF_008632895.1 Mastomys coucha
TTTTTTGACTTTTCAAGACAGGGTTTCTCTGTATAACTCTGGCTGTACTGGAACTCACTCTGTAGACCAGGCTAGCCTCAAACTAAGAAATCCACCTGCCTCTGCCTCCCAAGTGCTGGGATTAAAGGCATGCGCCACTACTGCCCAGCTAAAGTACAGTTTCTTATATTTCCCTGTGCATAACTAATAGACTACAAAAAAAAAAATTTAAGACATTCTATGTCTCTGTACATATCTCCAAGAATAAACAATGGGTTTGAGTTTCTGTCTCACAGCTGGCGTATCAGAACGCTGCTGATATGTCGCTCAAGGGAGGCGAAACGCAGGGGCGACAGGCTGAGTGTCTGCCTTGCTGCTGGGTACTGGAGTGCTGCGGGAATGTCGCTCAGGGAAGCAGAATGCAGTCTAGGAGAGGGGTCCCAGTCTGTGGTCTTCTGGGCAAGAAACACTGATGTTGTGGTTCTCAAACTCCTGTATACCCAAATGCTGCTGGGGACTGTGGGGAGTGGGGAAAGGAGTCTGTGACCTTACTGAGCTGAGCCCAACAGGAGGCAAAATCTGGTTTAGCTCCTAGTGAGTGCCAAAGAAGAGTGGGCCTGGAAGAGAGGCCTCATAAGGAGCCCTAGGCACAGCTCTCTATGATGAAGGCCGCCGCCGCCGCCTTCAGCGATCCTTGATGAAGGAGACAGTCCTTGCTTGTCCAAACTATTTTATTCATGGCGGGTGAGAATGCATGTCTTGCTCAGGATGATCCAAAAATTAAATATATTTTGCAGGAAGGCATGCCCAGGAAAGGAAACTCATTGAATAAACACTAATGGCCCATCTAGATGCCTCATTAGCATAGAGAACTCTAGGTCTTTATGCAACATAACCGGTTGTTATGGTCCTCTTAGTGAGTGTTGTATCAAATATTCCAAGACAGGGAGTCTGGCCAGGAGCTGATTCTAATGCCTACCATTCTCAATTGTGAGATCTGCTGGCAGGTTTTTGAGTTAACCTTGCTTGTTCTTCTGTCTGGTGGAACGGTTCTACTGCCCCACAGATGGGATTGTGAAGAGCTGATAGACTCATCCCTCCTTCTCTTTTGCCATGTGGTAAATTCACAAACATGATTGTACCAACTTCATGTAAACGTCAGTTAACCTAAGAAGTCCTCCACAGACATTAATGTTAACAACCCTCTTCAGATACCAAAACCAATAACAACTGGACAGAAGATTCCATTACTCTGCCGAGCATCACAGAGCTAGCAAGGACACATACAAACAGTGGTCTGTATGGCTCCAACCAACATGCCCCTGGCTCTCCTCCCTGCACTGAGCTATGGTCCCTAACTTCACTGTTAGTAATATATGCAGATAAAAGGACCAGTCATGTTTTTCTTTAAAAGTTCATTACATCATTTGGAGAGTCTTCAATAAAAATCAAATAATACCAGGAGCTTTAATCATCACTATTGACAATTGTCTGGCCATAACCAACGTTAATAACACGAATGCAGTCATCTTTATTACAGGCTTGGTAGCCCTAATCATACCTTACCCCAATTATCCCACCAGAGGTTTACCATTAGAAGGCTAGGAAAGCCATGGAATGTTATAGGGCACAGCCACTCCCACAGAGTAAAGAGGCAAAAGCAACTCAACAACAGACTGTCAGGAGAACAGATCCCAAAACTGACCCAGACACCACATTTTCCATAATAAACCCAAATGACCATGAGCCAAACAGCATGTCCTGGTTATTTTCTATTGCTGTGATGAAACGTTGTGGCCAAAGGCAAGCTGAGGGGAAGGGGTATGTATCTGGCTCACACTTCCACATTGTAGTCTATCATTGAAGGAACCCAAGACAAGAACTTAAACAGGCTGGGAACCTGGAGGCAGGAGCTGATGCAGAGGCCATGGAAGGGTGCTGCTTACTGGATTGCTCAGCCAGCTTTCTTTTTGTTGTTGTTCTTTGTTTTTGTTTTTCAAGACAAGGTTTCTCTGTGTAGCCATAGCTGTCCTGGAACTCACTCTGTAGACCAGGCTGGCCTCGAACTCAGAAATCCGCCTGCCTCTGCCTCCCAAGTGCTGGGATTAAAGGCATGCACCACCACCACCAGGCTCAGCCTGCTTTCTTATACAATCCAGGACCACCAGCCTAGGGATGGTACCACACTCAATGAGCTGGGCCCTCCTCCGTCAACCATTAATTAAGAAAATGCCCTACAGTTAGATCTTATGGAGGTATTTTCTCAATTGAAGTTCTCTCCTTTCAGATAACTCTAGTTTGTGTTCACATAAAACCAGCCATCACACAGCATCAACTAAATGGAAAGCTCCTGAAATTACTCATGTCATCAAGTCCCTCCCAGAGCACACACAGCTCCAGCCTCCCAGAACATGCCTGAATCAAGATCATCCTGCCCCACACCTGAGCCCCTATAGTCCTGAACAGCTTATATAGTCTATTAGCTCTAACACACACACACACACACACACACACACACACCAACACACCAGGATATTGCACACTTAAGTGTCTTAGCTCTTGCTGTCCCCACTTCCTCTTCCATACCAGGATGGGCCCGTGTCTGCTGTTTTTCATACCCCTCTCTCTAAGTCTATGCCTAGGTTTCTGCATCTATGGCTTGGTCAGGCCTCTCTGCTGGGTCCTAGGGTACCTGACACTTTCAAGATCACTGTTACAGCAAACCACCAAAGCTTACTAAATAAAAACTAGGTCCTGGAGAGAGAGCTCAGTGGTTAGGAGCACCTCCTGTTCTTCCAGGAGACCTAAGCTGCCAGCACCAGCCAGGCAGTTCACAGCTGTTTCTAACTCCAGGTCCAGGTGATCTGATGCCTCCAGCCTCCACAGCACTTATACTCACCTACACATAACTGCAAAAAAATAAATAAATCTTGAGCCAGGCAGTGGTTGGCACACACCTTTAACCCCAAGAAGCAGAGGCAGATGGATCTCCAGGTTGGAGGACACCCTGGTCTACAGAGTGAGTTCTAGGACAGCCAGGGCTATACAGAAAAACCCTGTCTCGAAAAACCAAAAAAGAAAAATATTATAAACAAACATCATTTAGCAATTTAGCTGAACAAAATGAACATGGCTATGTGGTAGGTACTTCTCTTCAGGACAAGGGTGTATTCTTCTTAACCTACGACACTATCACAGAAACAACTGTGAGTGTTGTTCCATTTGTACATGGCTTAACAATTCATTTCTCAAATAAAAAACACAGACATGGGTGGCCCACACCTTTAATCCCAGCACTTGAGAGGCAGAGGCAGGTAGATTTCTGAGTTTGAGGCCAGCCTGGTCTACAGAGTGAGTTCCAGGACAGCCAGGGCTACAGAGAAACCCTGTCTCAAAAAATAAAATAAAGTAAAATAAAAATGTTATGCAATATTTAAAAAAAAAAAAAAAAAAAACTCAGACATGGGCTGGAGAGATGGCTCAGTGGTTAAGAGCACTGGCTGCTTGTCCAGAGGTCCTGAGTTCAATTCCCAACAGCTACATGGTGGCTCACAACCATCTGTAATGAGATCTGGTCCCCTCTTCTGGTGTGTAGGTGCACACGTAGGCAGAGCACTGTATACACAGTAAATAAATCTTCAAACAAAAACACACAGACATGGCATGGTGGCAGGTACACTGAGGGTTTGTCTCTATTCAAAGTCAGCCTGGGTTACACAGTGGGACTCTATCTCAAAAGGAAGAAGGGAGGAAGGGAGGGAAGGAGGGAGGGAGGAAAGAAAAAAGAGAAATGTAAAAAGTACAGAAATTAAAAACATCCCAAGGAATGCTAGAGAGATGGCTCAATGGTTAAAAGAGCACTGGCTGTTCTTCCAGAGGTCATGCATTCAATTCCCAGCACTTATACGGGATTCATAATTGTCTATAAGGGGTCCAATGCCCTCTACTGGTATTCAAACAAAACAGCCAAATACATTAAATAAATAAATAAATAAATCTTTAAAAACACCCCAGGGATAGTAAGATGTCACAGGAGAAAGGTGAGTGATAAACTCAGTCTGAGCTCTGGAGGAGAGCTGACTCTACGTAGCTGTCATCTGACCTCCACACGTGTGCTCTGATATGCACATATCCACACATATATCATACACAAAATAATAAATAAAACATTTTTTAAACTTTTGCCATATTTCATTTGCAAAAAAGCAAGTTTTGAGGCTGGAGAGATGGCTCAGTGGTTAAGAGCACTGACTGCTCTTCTGGAGGTCCTGAGTTCAATTCCCAGCAACCACATGGTGGCTCCCAACCATCTGTAATGAGATCTGATGCCCTCTTCTGGTGTGTCTGAAGACAGCTACAGTGTACTTACATATAATAAATTAACTAATTAATTAAAAAGCAAGTGTCTACATTTGTGTAAAACGAGCTGATTTTAAAAAGAGGGGGTTACCTCAAAAAAAAAATGGCCCAGTAGATAAGAGTGCTTGCTATTGTTCCATAGGACTTGAGTTTTATCCCTAGCACCCATATTAGGTGGCTCACAACCACCTGTAACTGCAGTTATTGGGGATCTAACACCCTTTTCTGGTCTTTGTGGGGTACCTGCACATAGGTGGCACACACACATAAATATAAAATAAAATAATAAACTTTAACAAATAAAAATAGGCACCATAGAGATGGCTCAGTGGTTAGAGCCATCCTTGCTGCTCTCCCAGAGAACTCAAGTTCAATTCCCAGTACCCACATGATGTTCATAACCATCTGTAACTCCAGTCCCAAGAATCTGATGCCCTCTTTTGGCCCCCTTGGGTACCAGGCATGCACATGATATAGAGACATACACCCAGGCAAAACATCAATACACATATTAATAGAAGATATAATTATAAATAAATAAAAATTAGATTTTAAGAACTGCAGTTGAACACAATGGCACAAACCTAGTCAGCCTCAGCTACTCAGGAGGCAGAGCTCTGAATCCTGGGCTTGACTACTCAGGAGGCAGAGCTCTGAATCCGGGCCTGACTACTCAGGAGGCAGAGCTCTGAATCCGGG
>NW_022196903.1:43959593-43973268 GCF_008632895.1 Mastomys coucha
CTGACTACTCAGGAGGCAGAGCTCTGAATCCGGGCCTGACTACTCAGGAGGCAGAGCTCTGAATCCGGAGCCTGACAACTTGAAGTCAGCAGGGGCAACACAGCAAGACCTCCCATCTCAAAAGTAAACTAAGTTAATTAAATTAAGCACTTGGAAATCTCTAGGGGTAACTCAGTCACTTCCTAGATTGAGGATGGGTGTTTTGTTCCGGTTGGTGGTGATGGTGGTAGTAGTGGTTTGGTATGGTTTCGAGACAAGGTTTCTGTGTATAGCTCTGGCTGTTCTGGAACTCACTTTGTAGACCAGGCTGGCCTCAAAATCACCGAAATCTGCCTGCCTCCTGAATGCTGGGCTTAACGCATATTCTTTACTTATTTTTATTTTTTGGGTTTTGACTTCCCAGGTATCTGGTCAGGTAAGTTGAGGTGGCTGGCAAGTCAATCAGCTCACCAAAGGGGCAACCCAGGACAGTCAGCAGAGTAGAACAGCATGGCTATAGGAAGTGCTCCTACTATAGGAAGCTATTGTTTGTTTCTGAGGCAAGATAAAAACTTCAGGATGCTAGTTATAAAAAACACAAACCCCAGACACAAGAGGGGTAATTTACCAAGCTTAATTTTATAGGATTTTTCTCACACACAAACACAAAGAATGAGAATGAAATGGGATGCAAACAGAAATCTGTCTGCCTCCTGAATGCTGGGCTTAAGGCCTATTTTTTACTTATTTTTACTTTTTGGTTTTCACTTCTCAGCTACTTGTGATGTAGAGTGAGCACATCATCTCTGGTAACAAGGGGCAGTGCTTCTATGGTGACGGTGACGTAGTCCTGAAGGGTTGTCCTGAAGGACAGGTTTGGTTTTTGTTTGTATTGGTATGTGTTTTGTTTGAGACAGGATCTCACTGTGTGACCTAGGTCCTCAACAATCTCAGTCTGTCCTGCACCAGCCTCCAGGGTGTAGGAATTACAGGGTTCACCATCACACCACAGCAGGTCCCAACCCACCCTGCGTACCATCACCAGAGGCTTTATTTACTGTCAGCCTGTGATTAATTCTGTCAATGATAGAAATTTTATAGCTACCCCACCCCACCCATGACCCCTCCACTGCACACACTGCACTTACAAATCTGTACTTTTGTTGTTTTGTTTTGGGGTTTTGCTTTGCTTTGTTGAGATGGGCCTCACTAACTGGCCTGAAATATGTTTTCTACACTAGGCTGGCCTCAAACTCACAGAAATTTGCATGCCTCTGGCTCCCAAGTGCTGGGTTTCAGGCCTACACTGCCACACCAAGCTAAATATATATTTTTGATATAACAATACTTGTTCTAAGAATTTGTGTTATAAAATTTTTCAGACTTAAAACAGTCATGATGGGTACAGTCCCATAGGATCTTACAAGAGCCATGGAAGAAACCCTCTCAGACCTTAACCTCCTCATCTTTCAACACCAGCATGCCTAGGCTAGAGAGTTGGCTCAATAGTTAAGATCATTTGCTGCCCTTTCAGAAGACCTGGGCTCAGTTCCCAGCACCCACATAGTAGTTTCACAACTGGCTGTAACTCCAGCTTCAGGAAGTCCAATGCACTTTTCTGACTTCCAAGAGCACAAGACACAACATCTATGCAAGCAAAGCATTCACACACATTTAAAAAAAAAAAAAACTTTATGAAAGAAAAAAGGAAAGAGGAAGGAAACATCCATGTCTTTTATTACTGGGAATTATGATTTGAACTCAGAGCAAAGATCTCAGATCCCCATATCCTTTAGGATGTAGGCTCTTCAGTTCTCCAAGGACACACAAGGTAAAGACTCCCCTGCACGTCTCCTAACCCTCAAAGATAACATGAACTAAAGAGACTTCCCTCACTCAGCAAGGAAGGGGTCTACCAAACAACTCAGGACAAAAAGGAACCGTTTAATAACCTAAGAATGTATTCCCAGAGTAACATTCACTCTAGGGAGAAAGCTGAGCCATCTCTCTCTCTCTCTCTCTCTCTCTCTCTCTAGCCTCTACCATACTCTCAAGTCTTTCAGCCGCCAGCACCCCTATCCCACCCTGAAACTCATTCATAGTAAGAAGAAGCTGCTAAAGAATATGTCAAAGACAAAGGTCTTGGTTTTGGTGGTGGTGGTTTTGGGAGAAAGGGTTTCTCTGTGTAGCCCAGGCTGTCCTAGAACTCAGGGGTCCACCTTCCTCTGCTGAAATTAAAGGCATGCACCAGCCAGGAAGTAGTGGCGCACACCTTTAATCCCAGCACCTGGGAGGCAGAGGCAGGCGGATTTCTGAATTCGAGGCCAGCCTGGTCTACAGAGTGAGCTCCAGGACAGCCAGGGCTATACAGAGAAAACCTGTCTCGGAAAAAAAAGGTTGGGGGTGGCGGGGGGAAGGCATGCACCACTAAATCAGCTTTGATTTCTTTCTTACAACTGATGTCTGAGCTGGGTGTGTAGCACTCAGCATGGGGGTCGGGGTGGGAGGTGGGGTGTGTGGGTTGGGTGGATATAGGAGTGCCAAGCTTTCAAGCCAGCCTTGGCTCCTGAGACTCTGTCACCAAAAACAAAACAAAACTAGGACCGCTGAATGTTTTCACTCTGTAATAAACTGTGATACTCAACTATCTTGCCCTGTCTTTATTAAAGAAAGACAGTAGTAAGCCAATTCTTCAAAGACTTCCAAGCTTCAGAAACGGCAAGAAACAAGTCTCTGCCCTGACAAACATGATGGGGCTGCCATGTAATACACTTGAGCATTTGCACAACTTAATGAGGAGTGAAGTCAGGCTAGGCAGTGCGAGGGGGACAGCAGTGGGCTCCATGATGCAGTGCTGCGGGCCCGTCTCCTCTCCTATGGGCTCTGTGAAGAATCCTTCAGTGAAGCAATACCACAGAAGAATTTACAGTTTGCCTGTTTAATTTTCCTTCCGGAAAACAGTGGGTGTCTAATATTTTGAGAAAGTACATTTTTAAAAAAGATTTATTTATTTTATGCATGTGAGTACACTGTCACTGACTACACCAGAGGAGGGCATCAGATCCCATTACAGATGGTTGTGAGCCACCATGTGGTTGCTGGGAATTGAACTCAGGACCTCTTGAAGTACAGACAGTGCTCTTAACCACTGAGCCATCTCTCCAGCCTGAAAGTAGCACTTTTTAAAGAAAGATTTTAATTTTAATTGTGTGTATGTATTGTGTTGTATAAGTCATAGTGGAGGTGCCTATGGAGGCAGGAGTAAGATCACCTGGAACTGGAGTTACAGGTGGTTATGAATTGGTGTTGAGACTTGAACTCTGGTCCTTTGGAAGAGCAACACCTACTTTTAACCTGTTCTTAACTGCTGAGCCAGCTTTTCAGCCCCAAACAGCATTTTACTGATACTCATCAAAGAACTTAAACAGACAAACACAAGTCTTGACAGGAAGCCAAGTGTCCCAGCTGAGCTGAGAAAGCACTTCACTCCTGCAGCTAAGGTGGCCATCAGAGGTAGAACTTACGACTCAGGGGCCTGCTCTCATCTAGGATGAGATTTTCAAAATTAAGGAAGAATTTAGGCAGTTTCAAAAGATCATATTTCTTGTAGCACAAGTTTTATGAGTAAAATGAAAACTATACTTAACTTTTCCCAGAATCCTAAGCAACCAAGTGATTAAAGGGCTTTAAAAGAGCTAGATGTGGTGATGTATGCCAGTAACCCCAACAGTATGGGAGGCTGTGACTACAAAATTTAGAGTTTGAGGCCAGCCTGAGCTACAGAGTAAGACTCAAGTAAACTAACTAAAACTAGCCTATGCTATCCATAATGACTTGACCACCACTTTCAACCTCTGTTTGTCAAGTCATTATGTTCTATAGAAGATCTAAACTTCACCTCATTCTTTTCCTAAGATAGCTCTGGAAGATTCCCCAAATGTATGTTAGTAAAAAGCAGTATGATTTGTTTAAGAAACTGAGCTCACTATCACCAGAAATAGTGAAACCCACCAGGCACGGTGAAATGTCACAATCAGGTTTCGTCTGTTAAACAAGATGGTTTGCTAAAGTTAGGGGAACCTTCAAGCTCTATCAAACTGGAAATAAAAAACTTATGATTGTTTCTAGAAATTAAGAAGACAACCCAAGAGCCTAATAAGTGAAATCTGGAAGAGATGTTACATTCCAGGTCATTGAAATATCATACATCTATTCTCTTACAGCATCAGAACCAGAAGACCGAGTTAGTTGCTTATTTCTCTTTAGGATTTATTTATTTTGGTTAACTAGGTGTTTAATCCCAGCACTCTGGAGGCAAAGGGAGGTAGATTGTTTAAACTCCTGTTTTCTGTTTATGTGTTTAGTGTTTTGCCTACATGTGTCTATGCATCACGTAGGTGACTGGTTCCTACAGGTCAGAACAGGGTTAGAATCAGAGTGACAGATGACCACCGTGAGCCACCATGTGAGTCCCAGGTTCTTAAGTGTTGGGCCATCCTCTCTGCACCAAAAACTGAGATTTAACATACCTCACCTCACATATCCATCTACAGCATGGAGCTCCTGAGCAGGAGCCAACCCTTTTCCTCAAGACACTCTCTCTATCTGAGCACTGTGAAGAGTGGTTTTGCCTCTCTTAAGGCAGTGAACCCAAAAAGGACTCCTACTCCTCCTTTCTCCTACCTCTGAACAGCCAATCGCATCAGACTGTGAGGCCAGACTCCCATCGAGATGTGAGACACAGTCACCACATCTCATCCACAGTTAGGGATAAGACACAAAGGCTATTAGAGATTTACTCATCTTATTTTCTGTGTATGAGTCTTTTTACCTGTATATATGTGAGTGCACCACATGGGCACGTGGTGCCTGTAGAGGTCAGAAGGAAGCATCGGAACTGCTGGGGCTGGAGCTACCATATACGGAGCTGCCATATAGATGATGGGAACGGAGTCCCAATCCTCTGGGAGGAGAGCCAGGGCTCTAAAACACTGGTCCATCTCTCCAGCCCCTCTGGCGAATCCTTTTTACAAAAAGAACTTGCCTTGACAAGTTACTTTCACTTTGTTGGTGAGTTTCTTTGTATGGCACCAAGTGAGTTCTCATCCCAGACATGGTGTTCACCCTGTCTCGATGGCCACTCCTCTCTCCTCGACCAGACCTTCAGGCTCAGGCCCTTGATGATCTCGAACAATTTGATGGTTTCAAGCACATATGGTCAGTCTCCACCTTCCTCCTTCCTTTGAGCTCCAAACTGAAGGATACAAATGCCTTCTCCATTTCTTTCATATGTCTACTAGAAATATGCCAAAAGTAAAGCTCCTGCCACCCAGAGTCTGTCCCTTCTCCAATAATGGTCCTCTGGTGAATGGCACCATCTTCACGCTACTGCTCTCGTCATCCTTGACTCTCAGCATTGTGATCTAACTCATCAGCAGTTATTGTGACTGCTTCTTAGAAACGTACAGAGCTTTGGCTAATACAAACACTTCTCTCCACTTCTATTGATAAAAACAATTTTACAATGTTTTCAGTACTGAAAATTGGACCCTGGACTTGTATATGGTAGATAAACACTCTACCACTAGGATACACCTTTGGTCCAATTTTCTGATATTTTATTCAAGCATTTGAAGCCTTTAGCAGAAATAGCAATTAATGTCAAAGAATTCCCCAAGTATATGTAAGACTAAAGATAATTCTGGGCTACATGGCAATCCCAAAGCCAGGCTTGGGCTATGTGGGAAAAACCTATCCCGAAAAATAAAGGCCTAGGATATAATGCTGTGGTAGACACTTCCTACTCTGACTGTAATCCCCAGCACCTGTGTAATAATGTAAAGATGGCCACCACCAACCAACTCCTCCCTTGATGACCATGTACATGACTCTACCATCTGCAGACAGAGACTATTTCCTTACCTTGCATCTAAGTCCAGCCTGATGAATTTCCTTAATTAATGGAATAAGACAGAGATAGCAATGTGTCAATCTCAGAGAAGTGAGGTGGAGGGGAGGATCTTTCTTGGCTACTAATTGAATGATTAGACACCACCAAGATTTTACAAGGTTAAGTACCAAAGAGCTAGTTATGAGGGAGACTCCTCTAGGACTCTTTATTCCACCTTTAGTAAACCACTCAAAATGAAATGATGTGGGACAGAACCAACCACCTAACAGACTCATAGAAACACAGAAAGAGCCAAGCTGGTGGTGGTGCATGTCTTTAATCCGAGCACTTGGAAGACAGAGGCAGGTGGCTCGCTGAGCTTTGAGGCCAGCCTGGTCTACAGAATTCCAGGACAGCCAGGGCTACACAGAGAAACCCTGTGTATTGATGATAAGAAAGTGGGGGGGTTGGGGGGTAGGGAAGACATAGAAAGAGCAAGCTATTTCAAGTGTAAGAGCACATACCTATAAACACAGACCTCAGGAGGCTGAAGCAGAAGGCTCTCCAAGTCAGTCTATGTTACATAGTTAGACCATGTCTTAAAAGAAATAAACTAAAAAAGGTTGAGGATGTAACTCCATTAGTGGGGTGCTTGCCTAGCATGTACAAAGCCTTGAGTTCAGCCCCCAGCACATAAACATGGTGACAGATGTCTGTAACCAGCATTCAGGAAGTAGAGGCTGGAGGATCAGAACTTCAGGAGCATTCTCTGCTATGAAGCAAGTTTGAGGCCCAGCCTGAGAAACAAGAGACCCTGTCACCAGATAAAAACTTATTTAAACCAGTAAGTTTTGCCATAGTTTTCTGGGCAGAATAGATAAATGCAATACTATGACAACAACAGACTCTACTCCCTAGACAAGTATTAAGTGACAATAAAACCAGATATTTGAAGAACTTGGAATCTGGTACATGGTAATACACACCAGTGAACGTGACGACCAGGAGTCCAAGGCAGGAGAATTAAGAATCTGCAGAGAGCCTGGGTTATATAGCAAGATCTATCATTCAAAAAGAAAAAGAAAAACACTACACTTGGTCATTTCCTCTTATAGCTCTACTATGGTTTTCTTAGTAAGTTCAAACTACTTCCTAATCAAGTTAAATGGTCTCAGGATAATTCTCTAAAACATGTACAACTGGTATGAGTCCCCAGCTTCAGACAATAAAGTTCACATACCATGTTAATATTTGATACTATTTATTCACAAATGCTAAGCACTTACCAGATAGAACTTCAGGTCATGATAAATTACACCTTCCATTTTAATAGAGCACTGAAAAGTATGCTTACCATCAGCCTTCGAGCAAAACCCTGGCAGTACAAGCCAGTTTGTTAACATCGGACATATGGGGCAGAAATCCTAACTAAGAATGCCAATCCTTTGGTCACTGCTACCACAGTGCCACCTCCTGTCTGTGACTCTGTAAGCTTGAATCAGAGGCAACAGTTGATAGAGGAAACAGAGCTAAGAATAGCACAGCCAAACCATCCCTCTGCTTCGCCTTCCTCCCAGGCCACATCAACTGTCAGAGTGAGCGAGCAGACCATTCATACCTTTCAAAAAGTAGCTACTGCTAGGAAAGCTGCTGCCTGAGTGCTGCTAAGGGCAACTGCCAGAGAGTCTCTCACCAAAATGGAGGTGGTTCAACAGCCTCACTTTAATTCAAGACCCCAGTCCTATGACAACACAACACAGCGGCAGGGCTCACAAAGGGCTTCAAAGCATGGCAAAGATAATTTTCCATTCACCGACTGCCTGAAAGTTGTACACAGGAAAAAGGCGGGGAAAGCTACGTAACTACTGTGTTACAGAAATTTTCAAGTGAAGCTCCACAGAGGAAAACATTGGATCTCTGTAATTCCAAAAGATATTTTTAAATCTGAAGCCTATCTGAGAACCTATTTGCTTCCAGGAAGGTGGCCAAAATCCTCGGAACAAATGATGCCCCTTAGAGTTTGTCACAAAAGGCGTCTGGTCCTGAACAGAATCTCAGCAGCCACACAGGTAAAAAGCAAGGGCCAGGATCAGGGGACAGGCCCCACTCCCACTGGCTCCAGATACATGTGATATTTCAGTAGCATCTTTCTCAGGGCAACTGTGAACAAAACATGGTTGAAGCTACTTAGCAACATCCATTTGCTTCCTAAAAAATTCTATGAAGACCAATATAAGAATTCTCACAAGCTCTAACTGTATTGAGCAAGTAGGAAATGAAAAAAAGAAAAAGAAAAATCCCTCTAGCCACAACCACTTAGTCACATACTGCGGAGCTTACATTACACACTGAAAAGATAACTCTGCTTAAAATTCTTTCCAGCCAAGTTCCCTAACATTAAGCCACAATTCAAAAGTAATTGTCCTACACCACTAAGGAATAGCTTGTTTAAATGTTCAATACTGAAAACAGCGTTTGCTTAAACTGACTTCGAAGCTGGCCCCACAGTTAGCAGTTACAATGTCCTGGACTAATGGACACAGTGCAGCCTCCTATTCTACACTTAACAGCCACTAGGGTTCCCCCCACCCCCCACCCCCCGCCCGAGACAGGGTTTCTCTGTGTAGCCCTGGCTGTCCTGGAACTCACTCTGTAGACCAAGCTGAACTCAAACTCAGAAATCCACCTGCCTCTGCCTCCCAAGTGCTGGGATTAAAGGCGTGTGCCACCACGGCCCAGCTTAACACACTAGTTTTTAAATAGCCACTTACAGTGAGATGAAATTAAACTCCCAGTAACCTCTACCTAACTGATACTGTAAGCACAAGATTCTAGTATCAAAGTAAGTTGTTCCCTGTATCTTCTTATTAAGAATATGAAGTATTTGAGTGTTAGTACCACAAACTATTTAAGGATCTTTCTTGGTACACATTAACTATAACATCTTACAATTTCTCTCCTTTACTCAAATATTTATAACCAAGGTTAAGAGCTAAATAAATCACAAGTCTGATCAAATATGATGGGCTGTGAAAAACTGAAAACTGGAGAAAAGAATCTGAAAGTCATGGAAATTCAGCTAAAACCACCATATCTCAGTTCTGCAGTGTCAGCAACTTTGCAATTCTGTCTCTTGTGCCCAACAGCTCACAGCGTACTGAAAACAGGGCAGTGGTACCTTGTAGATAAGCAAACTGCAGAGTCCAGGAGCCCTACGGTCACCACTGGCTCTCCCGAACAACCCTTCCTAGGCAAAGCTGTTTCCTTACTCACCTTAAATCCAAGAGGGGAAAAAAAGAAAATAAGGCCTGCCCCGGGAAGCTATTACACCTTCCCATGCTGTTAGTTTTTGAATTTGGAACTGAGGGTGTAACACCATCTCAGAGTCCAAAGCATGCTTCTTTTCTGCAAACAGGGATCCTCAGGCCCTGTGCACTCTGCTATAATCTACAACAGAGGGGCATCTGAATGCAGAAAAGCCACATTCCTTCCACATTCCCTTGAGACTTCAGTAATGGGGAACTAAGCTTGGTTTGAACCAAACTCAACAATACCCCTTCCTGAACAGTCCGCCCAGCTCGGCTTGCAGCTAGCCTGCAAAGTATCCAATCACTTCTGTGTGCTCCCATTCATCCCTCTCAGAGTGCTGCAAGGAGAACTCCCCAGCACCCAGCACCCAGCACCCAGCTCCCAACATGCCTTGCAAACAGGTATAAAGGTCGCTGCCCTACAAGTAGTCGTGCCTGCCTCAGATGCCCACATGATGGTGGAAAATGACTGCAAAGCATAACAAACTCCATCCCAAAGTTCAGCAGACTACCTTGGCAATCAATCGACCTGACCTTGCTGTGTAATCAAGTCACTATCAAAGTAATCCACACCTTGCCATAGGTATGTGAGTGAGCATGTAGGTGCCAGGTCACTTCTGGGCCGGTGAGATGATGGAAGAGTCCAGATAAGGAAAATTGCACAGCTTCAAGGTTCAGTTAAAACTAAACTGTAATGTAGATGAACAGTAAATTTCCCAGAGATAAAGAAGTCTCTATGCAAAAACACTTCATTAAAGGATTTCCAGCACTCAATTGCTCCCAAGTCAGAAAAAAAGGTACTCAGTCAGTTTACTTCACTCTACCTGTAAGGTTTACTTCACTGGGCAAGTAATACCGAATTTAAAATCCTAAACATTTTGGTAGTGGGGTGGGTATGGGGGGGGGGGGAGAGAACAGGAAAAGCTTCTGTTGTTATTAATAAATCGAAGAAGCTTCCAGTAAACATTTGCCCCCACTTGTTACTGTCTCCTAGCTTTCCAAAAGAGGAACCCTGTGATTCAAACAGTGCAAAATAATTTTTCAGGCTAAGCAAAGCTTTAGGAGTAAGACTAGCAGTTGTTACTAGAGTTCCTAAATTAATTCTCCACACATGGGGAGACACTAACTCCAAAAATAAAAAGCAGATGATACAGCAAATAGAGGTCAACACAATAGCTATAGCTGAAAAATTCATCTAATGTTTTTCAATTTAAGACGACATTTAATGTTTTAAATTCCGAACAGTTCCTTTGTTAATTATAATCATTTGCCCTGCTCCAGGATTCTGGAGTCGAAGGCCTCTGGCATGCTAAGCAATCATTCTACTAATAAGGTACAACACCAGCTTTTTGTTTTGTTATATTGTTTACTTTTAATTCTACAGCTTATTTAAAAACCAAGAGCTGGGGATGTGGCTCAAGTCGTAGAGTGTTTACCTGCATAAACGAAGCCCTGAAATGATGTGGGGTGGGGAGTGAGAAGGGGACCGGATCGAAGAACACTAAGATGCACTGGATAAACATGAAACCAACTAGCATGTGTACAATAAGTTTCATTTTTCCAAAATGGCTGGTTCACAGGCTAGGTCTCTAAACTTCTTAAGGGCAAATGAGCTGTCCCTCAATTGTTTAAATTCCTATGAAGCCAAGATCAATTTGATACTTTTTATCCACATCTACTTTAGAAGATTTAAAAAAAAAAAAAAGACTACATTCTACTATATGTAATAACTTGACCCTTATCAAAATGGACCTAAATCAGGTTACACAAATATCTTTCCAATTAACTTAGGAGAAATTAAACAAGTACTTAGAAAGAAATCTGCAAGTATCCACACCAGTTTACTCCAAAAACCAGGAATGTGAAATGATTCATGTGGAAGAGAGCTTCATTCAAAACAGTCACATAGCATTCTCCTTGCCTCTCTGTCTCTGCAGGGCAAATCCCTCTTGTCCCCCAGAGCACACTCTCAGAAATACTTAACCAGATACACACAGCCCTGGTTTGAATTAACTTCAAGCTTATTGTTTGCTCCAGGTTAGGAAAGGGGGTGGGGTGGATTGGGGGAGATTGAAAAGCAAGCCAGAACCCCTAGCCCCACCTTGCAAAGCCCAGCAGGCTAACCTCAGTCTTTCCAGTAAAGAGTTACAGGGGGTGGGGGGGAGCCATTTTTCCAAAAAGCTACAGTAGCTAAAATAGCCTGCAAATATTTTGTAAAGTGACAGCTACAGATGCTCTCAGAGAAAAGAAATCTCACTGAAGTAGCACAGATTCCCCCAGCATTCACCGTCTCTTGGTGATTATTTGTAAGCAAAATACAGGAAGGGGCAGGAGGAGCCGGAACAAAGGCACTGTTTGGGGAAAAAAAAAAAAAACCACAACTTTGGAGTATTTAAGAGGCCCCAGGACCCCAGCATTCACTGTGTTCCAATGGCTGCTGGCTGGCCAGTGAACCAGGGCAAAGGCAACTGTGTTCCTCCTCTCTTAGAAGCGCCCACCACAGAGGACCAGCTTCTCCACATCTGTCCTGGACCTGCCTTCTAAATCCCGTAGGTTCCCAAAGACTATTGGCTTTTGAAACTCGGGTTACCAGTTGAAGGGACTAAACATTCTCTGCCAGAACATGTAGCTGCGAGAGCTTCCTTGACAGGCTTTTATAACATCAACAATAACCCAAAAACAAGGGCTGCAGACGAGCCCAGAATTATCAACTAGCGAGCGCGCGCGCGCGCGCGCACACACACACACACACACACCTGTCATAAACTTAAACGCAAGCATAAAAAGAGCAAGCTGAACCGTGGCCTCAGCGTGTAAGCCAAAGGTCCCAATTTTGATCTGTGCTCAGTGCTTCCTCCCTAAAAAGCGGCCAGAAAAGGGTAAATCCGCTCACCTCTGCCGTTTAGGGACCGAGTGCTCAACTTCCATCGGTTTCCCATGTAGTTCCATTTTACCTGCGGACACACAAGAGGCAAGACCACTAGCTAGATTCAGCGGCTCTCCCCACCTTGAAATCTAGTCTTTAAAAGAAAACACAGCCTGCAGGGTCCCAAGATTCCCACCCGACTCAAGGACAGGGGAGGAGCAGGGCAAGGCGAGGGTGCAGAGCTGACCCTTCGGGTGGGTGTGGCTTTTTAACTTGCAGAAAGCTGGGGAGGGAGAGCAATAGTCAGGCTCACCACTTGGGCTGCAATTTCCGCCTCCTGACCCCCTCCAAGGGCCACCCAGCACCCCAAGGTCTGCAAGAGGTACACTCCCAACAAACAGCCTGCCATGGGGGCGCGCGGCCTTCCTTCTTTCTGGTCCACGTCCAGGTTGGCCTGGAGCACTAGGCGGCGGGATTAAAGAGCCAGGGTGCCAGGAGGGGATTGGGTGGCCGGGGTGCTGGTCCACGAGCGCTGACCCATCAAGGCGCCGGCCTCAAGCCCAGCTGGGAACGGTGGAAACCAAAAGGCACAGACAGCTGCTCTCCCCTCGGGCATCCAGGCAGAGAGCGCACCCAGACACCCGGGCCGCGGCTGCGCGCACGGGCCGGGACTGCGGCGCCGCGCGTGGCAGGGCTGCCGTTCCGGCAACAGCCGGCCGCCGCCGCCGCCCACCTGCCCCTTTCGCTCTAACGACCCCGGGAGGTGGACGCGGCGGGGTGGAGCGGGGCCGCCTGGACGCGGCCTCCCTCGGGCGCGAGGCTCAGGCCACTTTCTGTTCGCTACGGCTGGGGGTGGGGGGGGACAGCAAACAGACAGAGGGCCCGGCGGGCGTCCACGCTGGGCCCCAAGGCCCGCCTGGCTCGGCCTGCAGCACGCGCCGCGCCCCGCGACTGACAGCGCGTCCCCCTCCCCACCCCCGCCCACCCCGCGAGCGGGGTCCCGGATGGCAGCTGCGGAGACCCGGGACGCCCGGACCACGCGCGCGGGCCCCACCTGAAAGCGCCTCGATGGCCTTGAGGGCCCAGCCCTCGTCCGGGCAGTCCACGAACGCGTAGCCCGTCTTCACCAGGAAGGGGCCGGCCACCGGGATCTTAGCGTCCTTGAAGACACTTTCCAGGTCCGCGGGGCCGGCGTGGTCGCTGAGGTTCCCGATGTACAGTTTGTTCATTGTGAAGAGGGGGTTGTTTTAAAACCCGAGGAAAAATGCTAAATTAAAAAGCACCCCACGGCGGAGGATGGAGCCGGTGGATTTTGTTCCTCGCCTCTTGGCTTTCAAACCCACACACAGTGACCCAAGCACGGGAGCGGCGGGCGAAAACCAGATCCCAGGGTCCTTTTTTTCCTCTTCTGGGTATTAAAAAAGAGAGAGAGAGAGAGAGAAAGAAAAAGCCTAGCGACGAGCCCAGCGTCGAGTCTTCCTAACTCTGGGGAGGAGGCGGGATTAGCGAGAGAAAGGAGGAGGCGCGGGGGTGGGGGGAAACTACTTTTTGTCTCTTCCTCCCCCCAACCCCTTTGGCAGCGGCCAGCGGGCTGTGAAAATATCACACTACGTGGGGCAGGCGCCGCCTCCC
>NW_022196903.1:43973278-43987585 GCF_008632895.1 Mastomys coucha
AAAAAAAAAAAAAAAAAAAAAAAAAAACCCGAGGGGTGACTGGCAGCGGCGAGGGGAGCGGGGCGGGGGCAGCCGCTCCGAGTGTCCGGCTTTTTGAATGAGCCACGTGTTCAAACTACAAATCAACGTCTCACGTGAGGAATCCCGGCGCCTCAATTAGAGTGGGTTTCGGAGGAAAGGGAAAAAAAAAAAAAAAAGCGAGAGGGGGAGGGGAAGCGAGGTTGGGCGAGGGACTCGGAGCCGGGGAGGGGTGGAGAACGCCCAGCCGCTGCCGCCGGCGCCGGGCCCGATTGGCACGGCGAGTTTCGAAAAGGTCCGAGCCCCGTGAGGGTCAGACGAATGATCCTTTTTTTCTTAAGGGGAGGAAGCGGTTAGGGGTCCCGCCGTTGCAGTTACCGTAGTTTTAACCATTCGATTTTTGAAAAACGGGTCACTTAACAACGACATCGGAATGACAATCTCGAACTCGCACGGTGGCTCGGGGGACCGGGGAAAGTAGAACCCCGAGGCAGAGCGCCGCTCCCCTCGAGGGCCCCGGGGACCGAGCAAGCGGGGCAGCCCGGGCCGGCGTGGGGGAGGGGAGCCGGCGTCCTGGGCGGGTGTCTACGCGACACCTCCTCCGCCTGCGCTCCGGGTGGCTCTCCGCCTCGCCGTTCATTGGCTGCTCGGCTGCGAGAAGACTCTGGATAAATGAGGCCGGGGGCGGGCTGGCCGCGTGGGGGAGGGGCGCGGGGCGGAGGCTGTGGGGCTGGGGATGGCCGAGTGGGAAAAGTCGGTACTTAAAGGGAAACCCTCGCTTCCTGTGGTTTTTCGGAGGGGGAGGGTTGGGGGGGGTGACTGATACTTTTATTTAAATAATTTTTGTTAAAAGAACTTGGGACTCTCAGGGAACCCTGTTCAGCGTCCGCCTTAGGTGGCGGCCGCGCTGGGGAACTGTTCCTCGGCTCTTTCTGCCTTCCTTTGACTGTGAGAGCCATTCATAATTTTCCCTGTAGGTAACGAGCACAATGGTGGTTGGGGGGTTGGGTCTGGGCCCGGTGGAGCCTCCCTGAGCCTACTAACTGTGAGCCAGAGAACAGGAATAGGGAAAGGCAGTTCCCCTGCCCTTGTGAGCACCTTCAACTGTGGTTTAATGGTTGTGTGCTCTACTCAAAGGCTTCAAAGATAACTCGTGATATATTTTTAACAGGCATTTTATGGAAAAGAGAAATTGCCGGGGTTTGATGGCTGAAATTAAGTTCTATATAGCCTGAAAATACAGGCAAAAATCTAATGTTTTGCTGAAAAATGTGAATAGAGAAAATATATGCTTCATATTACAAATGCCTTCAGCAATTGATAATTTGATATGGTGTGCTCTTTCAAAAAACCTTAATAATACTTTAAAGTATCTCTTAAAGAAAAAACAAGTAGTAGCTTGTTTTTAAAACGCGAAACTATTGAACGATCTAGAGTATTTGCATTTTGTCTTTTAAAAGGAACTTACAATTTTCTGTTAAGTAACCGGAAGGTGTCAGATCATCCATTTTAAATGCAACTGTTCTTTCTAACAGGTTTTTCTTTCCTGCTAAGCAAACCTAACTGTATAAATGTAAACACACTTTAACAATATTTTCACCTAAGCTTAATTTAGTAAAATGGTCTTTATGAAATTATGACACAGTATTCAGAACTATTGGAAATCTGGAAAGAACACTTTGGACGTGAATTTTTAAGGCTAAGTTAGCTATTTTAAAAAGCTATTCTTCGCCTTCATGATTTGGAAAGAAAAATGGCTCTCAAGGAAAATATGTATTCCTTTAGGCTTCTGTGGCACTCAAAAAAAATCAGTGTAAATTTTACGAATTTATTTTTGTAGTACTTCATTCGTGTGAACCAAGCCTAGTTGGAAAAATGTTTTTATTCGTAATGTTTGCTTTTCTGGAAATCACTTTTAAGAGTCTGATCATAGAACTTAATTTTTTTAATGACAAACTGATCAGCTTGCTACCAAATTGTATTGATTGCTCCCTGGATTAACTGTATTTGATTTTATTAAAAATGATACCTAACGAAATAACTAGTTTTAAAACCTGGAATAAATTATGTTTATCTGTCACTGTTAAACAATTCTTAACAGCTGGAATTTAAACAAAGTGTGTGGCAATTTAATGAATATGTTCCTGGGCTCCTGTGAATTTAATCTGTATTATTGTTGTAACAAACTGGATACTTTGTCTAGGACCTTACCACTCCAGTAATGAAGTTGAAACATCAAAAAGGAAGTGGATATAAACCATTTCCAATCTTCCAAACATTTGAGAGGTTGAGTATTAACCGTTGCAAAATTATTAACCGTTGCAAAATTAAACACCAAAACAAAACAAAAACTGGGTAATTATTAGCTTTTCAAGCGAAAAAAATACGTGATGAATTTCCCAAAACATATATGAGGTCAGTATAACTCTTCAAATTCGTATATTAATTGTTATGGGTGCCTTAAAGAATTTTCTCACATTGTTTGTACATGGACCAGTACAGATTCTTCAGCAATTGTAGCTCCCTAATTAATATTAATTCCATGGAAAAAGGGTTCCGTCCCATCTGTTTACACATTCGACAGCTGCATTTCTTCTGATGACCCGGAAAAGTAAAAATGTTTGAGGTTGTGTGTAACGTGAAAGTCTGCCTGGAAGGTCCGTTACCGCTGCTGTAGCCACAGGTTGTGGGCGAGCAGAGGGCTGGCTACCCGGGCCTGACGCCCTCACGCCTGTGGTCGCCTTTCACTCTTCTCGGGAAGCGCTCCCCTGAGCTCTGTTCCAATCATAGGCGAGATCCGAGACCTGGGTCTGCTCTCACTCCGGAATGTGTCCCTTCTATCTGTATTAAACATGGTGCCCGAGAACCGAGAAGATGGGGTGGTTTGTTCCCTTTCTCCAGCTCCGCACAGAGAAGACAAACCCGTCGAAACGCACGCCAGAGAAAGTCTTCATGGGCCGCTGGAGCCCTGACCACCCGGCCGCATCCATGCACGGAGACTACGTGTAAAGTCGCGAGGCGGGCGCACGCACGAAGATGCTCGGTCCCCGCGGAGAAATAACGAAGGCAGCGTCTGCTCGGCCGGGGCGGGGCGGGGCGGCCGCCGAGGGTGCGGAAAGGCGACCTAGGGCGGGGCTCCGACGCTGACGGGCTGCCCCGCAGGATTCAGACCCTCACCCAGCGCCGGGAGAGGCGCCGCCCTCGCCGGAGCCGCGCGCCGATTGGTGGGGACAGCGAGCCTATCATCGATAGTTGCCGCCTCTGGAGTCTTAGCTGGTCTCCACCCATTGGCCCTCGGGCCGCCCCTGTATTTGCATATTTTGTGGCGCGAAAATAACCCTTTGCTCCCTTGTTGGCTGGGCCGTGGGTGAGGGGTGGGCTTCCGCCGGCAGCGCTCTGCCCTTTAACTGTTCGCTCCAAGTCCCGCAGCGCGTGGTACCGGGGGCCAGCCTGGAGGTCGCGGTTTCGGACGCGCACTGCCCGGAACTCATCTTTTATTTTAGGTCTTCGAATGTATGTCTTTTTCCTTTTTACCTTTTTTTTTGTTTTTGTTTTTTTCATTTCAAAGAAGCACAACCAAATATGTTCCCAGGTGCCTGAATTTAACTAAACTTCTAGAGAACTCCTTCGACCCCTCCCTCCCCAGCTCCCTTTGTGGTCCGCAGGGTTGTTTTAACCAAAACCAAACAACCTCTGGGGGGTTTTGGGGGGAGAGCAAACGAAAAATTCTGGGTAAAATCAGCTATGCTAAGACCACGTTTTCGTTGAAGCTGCCCTAAGACCGGTGAAGTTGAAACCGACCTTGAAGGATTAACGATTTCTGTAGCTGAAATGTACTAATTTCACTGACGTTTGGTGGAGACGGTGAGAAAAAATAAATACGAAATTGGTTTGGAAACATACGAAACAAACGAAATAATCAGTAGCCGAGAAGGTAAACAACCACAATGTGTGTTAGGTGCTGGTGGGTTTCTGTTTATAAATACATTTCTTTTTTTTTTTTTCTTAAAAATATAACGATCAGGACTCCGATCGTGGCAGAAAAGAAGGAAGTATAAAACTGTTTGATTTATCTACATTCATTAAAAGATTTTACCAATCTTTATCTGGAGAAAAAGAAACGAGCCAGTCAGAAATATAACAAATTTATCCATAGATAATTTTAATTTTTTTAAAGTCTTGGCAAGGGGGGAAAAACTCAGTTTAGTTGAAACCCGTAAAAGATCAGCAAATATTTAAGACTTTGAGGAAATTAGTTTAAATCAATAAGTTTTTCTGTGTGTTGTTAACTTTCAGCTGTAGTAAATCATATTATCTTCGAGTTCTTTTGAGAAAACTGTTCAGTTTACTGTTTAGATCTAGTCTCTAAAATCGCTTGAATGTAACAAATTGCCATGTACCATAGCAGTGAAGCAGTTATCTAAGCAGCTTTTAAAAACAAGTTGTAAATAACTAATGACTTGGTCAAGAACTTAAAACAGAGGCAATCATGTGTTTAACACACTATTTTAATTCAACTACATCTCACTAACGTGGTTAATAAATGTGTTTTTTTAAGCTTTTATGTAAAAATCACTCCCCAGAAAGAGTCACAAATGGTTTGAGTTGAACAAACTGATTAAAAAACTTACAGACTGAATTTATAGTACAATACTAAAAATCTAGGATTTAAATAAGCTGAAACTTAAGAAACTTTAAATGTGAAGGTATGGTTATTTGGAAAATTTAGCTTGGAATTTATTTTTGCAGTTTGAAACCGTGCAGTACAAAAAAAAAAAATTAAAGAATTTTAGAGAAAAGTTGCATCTTAAAAATAAATTTCAAAATTAATCTAAACAAGCCAAAACTCCAAAGCCTGATATATTTTCAAATGTCTTCCCAAAAACAAAGGTTTATACAAACAGAACTTTTCCTTAATCAGGCTAAGAATATTTTTTGTTTGTTTGTTTTGGGTTGGGTTTTTTTGGAAGTTCAGCGTTAAGTCAGAAGTTGGAATTTCATCTGTCTGGAGACTTTGTGTAGGACTAGTGAGTTGGAGCTAGCAGGGTTGCTCCTACTGCAACTGGGTCTTGTTTTGTACTGCTTCCGTGGATGAAAACTGTAGAGTGCCCATTCTCCTAGGGACCGGGAGAATGAGATCTTTCATGAAAAGACTCGGTGGGGATTGGGGAGTTCATAGTATTTCCAGACTAAAGAAAACAAAAGAGCTAGGCATTTGTTTGTAGGGGGAGGGGCCTGACGAGGCTGCAGAGAGTTGGGCATTTAAACTTGTTTATCGGTTGCAACTTCTTTATTGTGTATCTTCCCTTGCACAACAACTGTGCAAGGGCGGATTGAGAAATAATGTTCTAACTTAAAGGGGGTCAAATGAGACAGAAGTCCAAGCACGAAAAGCCTGTTGCAGAGAACACTCTAAACCTATGCTTCCTCAAGAGGAGGAGGATGGGAAAGCTAGGGGCGTGCTGGGGCTCACCACTGCTCAGCATTTTCCAACTTCTGTAATTCAAAGACACATCTTAGGTTTCTATTCCCACAGTTGGAGTGTTCCATCCCAGAATTCTATTCCCCAAACTTTAGGAATTAAAGTTCTCTTGGTAAAACCACACAGAGTCCCTCCTAAGTAATCTCTGAGGCCAGATGAATTCCTCATGTTGTCAATACGTGAAGACCTAATTTTTAGATTTAATAAAGCAGATTTTTTTTTTCTAACTCCTTGCTTGCAAAAATAAGGATGGCTCACTACCATGTTCATTTTACTTACTGAAGTTCATTCCTTCTTTAGTTCAATTATGATTTGATGCTGAGCCTCTCCAGTTTGGTGGTCCCAGCTTTAAAAGGTGCAAAGTTTGAGGATTTGATTTTATTTTAAGATATTTTAGCTGAAGTTCATAAAGAATATGGTACCATTAGATATAGTTGGGAAAAAAAACCCTAATCTGAGATCTTTATCAAAATTAACCTAGCATACTTCTAAAGCATGTACTTCCTCTTTTAGTATTGTTTACATTAAAATAATGATACTATTAATTAAATTAACAAGTATATATTGTTAGAGTTAATATAAATGTTAGTAGCAGTTTTTTGTTTTGTTGTTTTGCTTTTATCAGCTAAGATACCGTGATTTTTGTTTTTGTTTTGTTTTGTAGCCCAGGCTGACTTCGAACTGGTGATTCTCCTGGCTCAGCCTCCTGAGTGCTAAGTTTACAGCCATATACCAATGAACAGTTAAAGTGTACTATTGCCTTCCTAAAGAGAACATTTTTTTGGATGGAGGTTTATTTAATATCAATACCAGAACTGTTTTATACAAATTTTATTTAGTTTTGATTTTTGGAGGTCTATTGTTATTCATTAAGGTAATGTTTCTTTTTCTTTCTTTCTTTTTAATATTTTTCCATGATAAAGTAAACTGTTCCTATCTTTTTTTCCTTTTTCAAAGATGGGGGATATTTTTCCCATAAATTTTGAATACATGAGGACTTCTAAAGATAGGTATTTGATATAAAGAAGAATAAACCCTATTACTGTTTGAAATTCCCCACTTATCTAGAATTACTACATGGCTCTTCCCTCATAAACAGTTTCATCCTAGTCCAGCAAAACCTAATTCATAGAAAGGACAGGAACAAAATAACAGCATCAAAGTCATCAAAAAATATGAGAAATAGGAAGGACTCTTGTCATGCTGTCACATTTTGTCTTGGGGCTTTAAATCCAGAGAGCTATCACAGCTTTGGTCTTTGTTGAAAGACACTTAGAACTTTGCTCCCTAGTTCAGTTTCTTTGCTCTTATACTTCTACATTGCCACAATTCAAATCATACTTTGTTTTTTACTGAAATACATAGCCATGTATTTAAAAAGCCAAACAGAACATAAACTAAAAAACAAACAAACAAACAAAAAACCCAAAATATTAATAAGAATTCCAGAGGTGCTTATCTCAGGCAACCTTAGAAATACATTCAAACTTTATTTTAACCACAGCCAATATTGTAGCTTTTTAGTTGAGTTGAATTTTGTTTTAAATACTAATAGAACATAAATAAGCTGACTCTGGTGACAGGTATAGCCAAGCTAAAGGCTTATCTCTGTCCCCTTGATAACATCTTCCTGCTCAGGGCAGTCCCCCCCCCACCCCCATCCCCACCCCACCCCACCCCCCTGGGCTGGACTATAATCAGTGCTTTGAAAGCCCTTCACATCTCCCCACTGAGAAGCCCTCTGTAGAAGTTTGTGAAGGAGTCAGGCAAGCTAGAACTCGTGTTCAGAATCTGAGATTGCAGGTTAAAACAGGCGACTAAGCACCATTTTCAAAGGACTTTTCCTCAACCATCAGAATTCAGGATGTTCTGAAAGCTGAGGGCTAAGTCTCCCAGTGTAGACCTAGGTAGAATTAGTGGCTGTCAGTACATCCAATGTCTAATTACTAAAACAATGCAGACATATTTTCAAGTTTGTAGCTTCCTAGATCTGTCTTTTTAAACTATGATACTCAGCATTATGTTTGTAAAATAGCCAACGTTATTAAATCATAAATATAATCAGTTGTAAGACCAATAAAAGTAATCCTGACTACATGTTTCCATAAATGTTATGTTTATCCATAAAATATGTAGTCATCATAATTCCTTTCTCTTCACTATGTGCACATAATCCTCATGTGAACTGTTTAATAAAAGTAAATAGAATTATAGCAAAAACCCTCGTGAAAGAAGTGCTAGAAATATTCGTCTACTTTTGTGAAAACGATTTTTGAAGTTAATATATAGAGAAAACATTTTTAAGTAAAAATCTGAGTCCTGTAATTTATTTTTGTCTTGATTTATTATATTTTTACTAATGTTAAGGGAGCTGGGAATAAATCTTAATGTTGCTGCCAAGCAGGTCAGTAATACAGTTTCAAGTGGTTAGAAATGAAGAATGATGTTGCAATCCAGTGACAGCCCCTCCCAGTCTTGCTATAGGACTCAGTTTTTCTTAGTTATTAAGTATTCCTATGTTATTTCAATACAAAGTAAAGGGGAAGCATTGTGATGAGGATAAGAAACATTTTAACACATGGAGCCTTTAAACAGATAAATGACCACTGCTTTTTAAGTAAAATTAACCTATTTTTGTTACAATAAGTAAATTTGTTTCTTTTTTCTTTTCTTCTTTTTTTTTGTTTGTTTTTGTTTTGTTTTGTTTTGTTTTGTTTTTTTGAGACAGGATTTCTCTGAGTAGTTGGGGCTGTCCTGAAACTGAATCAGTAACAAGCTAACCTTGAACTCAGAGATCATAGTACTGGGTTTAAAAGTCTGCTCCACCATGCACATTTTCTTTATATGTGACCTTGTTTTAGTCTGCTTATAGGGTATGAAGCTGACTTACTGTCTTGGGTATGGCAAGCAACAGAAATAAATGCAGTGCAAAAAAACAAAACAAAACAAAACAAGGACAACAAGGGGAAAAGATCAAAGTCAGATCTATGGAACCTCTTAGAATTCCACTAGTCAACTTTAGTGTGTCATGTAAAAACTTGTCCCTGTCTCGAAAAACCAAAAAAAAAAAAAAAAAAAAAACTGTAAGAATAAAAATTCAGGTGTGAGGTTAATTATAGGAAGAATTGTCTAATAGTTTGTGGTTTCAGGTTCTTTTGGTTTTGGCTTTGGCTTTCCAGTTTATGTAACTTTATGTGTAAAATCAAAAAACATTGCTTGCTTAATTAACCAAGCTGTCTAGTTGAAAACTCTTAGCATTATTATAAAAATCTGTCACGTGTGCATTAACTTATGGTTAATTTTAACTTGCTACAAGCCAGAGTAATAGTGCTAACTTACCAACTTACAAACAGGTTTTGTTGATTTTTTTTTTAATTTTAATTTTAACTGACATACAAAAACATAAAAATGATACATATATCTGGGCTATCATATAATATTTCAATACATAACATACTTGATATCTGCTTAAATTAACTTAATTCCTAAAGCATGTATCATTTCTTTATGACGAAAATGCCTAAAATTCATTCTTCTAGATTTTTAAGGTACACGGTTGTCCCTTATAGTCACATAACAGAAACACTATCATCAAATGCCTTTTTCTTATGTAACTATAACTCAATACACAGCAGGCAAGTAATTGTGCTGGCTTCCGTTTTAATATTACAGATAATTAGAGAATTTGGTTTTGGTTTTTGAGAGTTTTGTTTTATGTATGTGTACCAGGTGAGAGTTTGGGTATTTAAACATTTTGAAAATAATTTCAAATAAATTGGATTGTGTGCTGGGTGCAGTGGCGCACATCTGTAATCCTGGCACTCTGGAGGCAGAGGCAGGCACATCTCAGAGTTCAAGGCCAGCCCGGTCTACAGAGAGAGTTCCAGGATTGCAGGGCTACACAGAGACACTGTCTTGAAAAAACAAAAATTAAAAAAAAATAAATTAAAAATGTTCTGCAATGTAATATGGAATTGTAAGTTCCACAGTTTGAATCCTATTATGTATAACAACATATTCTTTTTATAACTTTATATTCAAAAGCCCAGGGTAGAATGGATGGAAAATCAAGAAATGAGACTCCTGTAAGGGGAAGTCAAGAGTTTAAAGCTCTTATAACAGGCAGTGGACACATGAAGCAAACGAGATCTAAACTCCTCATATTTATAGCCTGTAACATTATCTTTAACAGAAAGGAGTTAAGTTGTATGTCTTCTGAGTGGGAAAATGTCTACATGTCTATGCCAAAGGTTCTATTTAAGAGACTCTTTAGTAACATGAATTATACAGAGCTTATCTCTTCTATGACTTGAGATTGAACCCATGTCATAAGATAATTTCAAGGCAGCAAGGTTAGTAAACTGAATGATGTCACCTGACAATGCTAACTCAGACTCTGGTAATACCATTCCCCACCCCCAGTTTTTCTCAGAGAAAGAGACCAAAGGGTAAGATTTGCCCAAACCCAGCATCCTTACCCTTTTAAAAATGCCTTCATATTTCTTGGCCAGAGGTTCTGGATGTCATTGACAGCCGTTGCTAGAAACCCAAGGGTGGAGGAGATCTTGAAAACAGAAACCATCCGGCTCAGCTCAGTAACTTCAGTCAGGGTCTGATCTAAGTCCCACCCAGATCTGAAGATGTAGCCCAAACATGGAATGTCTGCCTAATGGGAAAGTCCTGACCTTGACCCCAGACTCTGCCCACCTCATAACATCAGATGAGAAAAGCTAGGGTAGGGAGAGGGTCCCATGATCTCAACTCATGTCTCAAGCAACTTGCTTCTGTGCACAGCTGTGTCAGAGACTGAGGGTCAAGGGGTGAGCTTTGCAAACAGCTGCCTTCCACACTCTTGGTGGTGAGCTAAGCCAGTCCTCGCCACATCAAATGGCAAGAAATGTATCATTTAGATTTAGTCCTTATTGTGGCCTTGAGCTTTAATTTACTCTTGCTTTATTCTCCTTGCAAGATGTGGGAAGTGTGGGGGGGTGTGGATTACTATTTATGTATGTGTCTCTGTGTGTCAGTGTGTATGTCTGTGGGTGTGTGTCTGTGTCCAGAGCGTGGTTCAAATTCGTCCCTTTAGTCCCTTCTAGGGATTTAGCTGGGCGATACTAGGTAGACACAGTGGAAGATGGTAGACACTGGCCATGAATGCTCCTGGCTTCTCACCCCTGACTAGATGCATGAATTGAAGTGATCCAGGCTGATGACTCAAGATCTTGGCTGTGCCTTTGTGGGAAGTGTTCTTCCATAACTTCATTTACCTGTAAATTATCTGGCCATCCTAGCTGTCAGCACAGCCTGAATGCCTGTGTTCTGTAGCTGTGGCTGGCCCTGCTGTGACCCTAGGTGTGTCTTTTTCCCCACCTTCTAGGCCTTTGTTTATTCGGCTGTAAAAAGAGTTAAACGATTTATACAACCTTCTCTCTATCTTTATTACAGCGCAAGGCCACTGAGTAGCCTTCAGCAAATATTTGTGGAATTTGTCTTTTTTCAGCAAGGAAACTAAAATGGGGGCTGTCAGTGATGCTATTGGGCCACTGCACTTTGATGAGGGTTTATGGACACTGCACAGTGCCATGCCTGGAAATACTAGTCCCTGTAAAACCTTAAAATATTCACAGGTGGAAACAACAGCCACATCACTTCCAATAAATCTCAGTACATGGGACTGTGAATGTCCCTGCAGGCAGAGAGCTTTGCTGCTGGTCATACAGCAGGGCTAGGTCCACCCTCCAACCCCCGCCCCCAACCCCTGGCAGATGGGAACAAAAAACTGGATTTATTTTTTTCTTATTTTAGAAATGACTCTTAGAGCCGGGCAGTGGTGGTGCACGCCTTTAATCCTAGCACTTGGGAGGCAGAGGCAGGCAGATTTCTGAGTTCGAGGCCAGCCTGGTCTACAGAGTGAGTTCCAGGACAGCCAGGGCTATACAGAGAAACCCTGTCTCAAAAAAGCAAAAAAAAAAAAGAAATGATTCTTAGATCACTCACTTTGTGCCATCAAGACATTTTATAGAGTGCCCTAAAAAATGCAAGAGAGGAAGGAATTCCTGTGAGCTGACACTGAGAAGTAGTATCAGGGGTAGAGAGGAGAGAGAAGCTTGTGAGAAAACAAAGGAATGGAAGTGGTACCCTGAGAAGTGTCCTTCCCTGGAGCCAGCCACTCACACAGACCACTGTCCTGACAGAAATCTGTAAGGACATCTTCACTCATCTTCATAGAGCTACTTCTGTGCCTCCTTTGTATTTCAAAAGTAAATTATTACCATAAAATAATTTATAGAGTGAAGATAAAAGGATTCAATAATCAAATATCAAATGATGGTCAATCATGTGGATGTTTAGTACCTACTATGTTTAAAATTGTTTTTCTGCTTCCATTATATTTGTTTTGTTTTTCAAGACAGGGTTTCTCTGTGTGACCCTGACTGTCCTGGAACTCACTCTGTAGACTAGGCTGGCCTTGAGAACTCAGAGATCCACCTACCTCTGCCTGCTAGCACTGGGGGTAAAGGCATACCACAGCCTGGGTTTCCATTAGGTTCCTAAAGACATCTCTACATGTGTATCTTAATTCTATAGAAAATACAAATCATTACAAAAACAAATAACAAACAAACCAACCACAAACAAAAACCTTTAACCGGTTAAAGATATTCTAGCCAAAACAAAAGTCTCACTACACAATTTACTTAGTTTTTGGGTTTGTTTTGTTTTGTTTTGTTATATTTAGAATGTAAGTATTAAACTTAAAACATTACAGTGCTCAACACAGGAACCTCTGTTCACTTCTATTGCTGTTTTCTTAAGTATGGCGTAAGAATTGATAAGAAAAACAGATACAGAAAATTCATCTGTGAATCAGTGAGTAGCTCTGGCTTACCACCCCCCCCCCAAAAAAAAAAACGGAAACATCCATTTGAGCTGCAATTAAGAGTCAAGACATTTTACATAGAATTAAAGAATTTCAACTTGTGATCAGTTTCACAAATGGAGAACTGCCAAAGGAAGGGGACTAGCCAGGTGCTGTGACGGAGGAGATCCTGCAGGGGGCCTCAGAACAGGGATGAGTGCAGTCGGAAGGGCTCAAAAGAGAGGCGTCCAGGGCATGGAGCCCAGGTAATTCGTTCTCAAGACAGCAGCCGAACTTTATGGAGTAAAACAGGCAGCTTAGGAGTCATTCTTCTTTCTCACTTAAAACTAAAGAGGAAAAAAGCAAATATTGGGATTTATCGAAAATGCTTTAACTGCAGGTTCCACCTATGATGTTTAACATGTTTAGAGGGACTTCAATTTTCAGAGTTTAGGCAGGCTGAGGGGAGATTTCGTTAACACAGATTTTATTATGCAAGTGACAACAAACCGGTAAATTAGTAGAAAAGCTTAATTAATTTATAGCTCCCAATGTCAAGAAAAAAAGAAGACACTTGGCTCTGCTACCTTGGAATTATCAGCAACACAAACAGGAAAAAAAAATCTATAAATCTTTTATTCTACTTCAGAAACTTAAATACTTTGCTATTTGTTTTTTGCTTGAGACTGGGTTTGCTTTGAGACTGGGTCTTGCTATGTAGCCTTTTACATGTAATTTGTAAAAGAGGCAACATCATCTAAAATTAGAACTAATAATTTTAAAACACAACAACCAAACATATTCACCTCACCTTAATTTTTAGAGCTGTTAATTTTTGAGTTGCTAGACATTTTAAATTGAAAACTTTTCAAATTCATAACACAATCAAAGGCAGACAGACGGTGCACCTGCAACTCAGCACTCCTCTCTTTGTTCTTTTTAGTTTGTAGCATGAAGGGCTGTAAAGCCGATTAAAGCATCACTACTGCACAGCCTGTGCTTGTAGCAGTGCCTCAGCGAGAAGCCCCAGCGAGCAGTCCGTCAGAGCCTTGGCTGTCTTGCCTATTTCACAGGGAAATAAACTCCAGGAGTGTTTTTTTTCATCCATGTCCATGACTCCTAATCTCCCAGTACTTTAAATGCTGCTTCATACAAAGCATATGCCTAACAAAGGTTTGTTGAAATAATGTGCGATGCTATTAAGTAGCCAGCCTGCATACATTTTTATTAAAAATGATTGATCATCTAATTGTTGGTGTTCAAGTCTGACAAGTGCATTCTCCCCTGCCCTCTCAAAGGTACTGGTGCCTTTTAAAGTGCAAGCCACGTGGTGGCGCATGTCTGTAGCCCCAGCTCCTCAGGAGACAGAAAGGGGGATTTCCTATGCATTGAACCAAATAAAGAAACCCTGACTGGTGTATGTATGTGGGGGAATATTTTTCCCTTGAAATTCCTTTTAATATCCCACCTTGAAAGGGGGGGATTGAGAATACAGACCAACATTTTTTCCAACTCAAAATATACTTAAGCTCCATATTAAACTTTCTAAAGATACCGAAAACCTTAGTCTTAGTTTCAGATCAGTGCAGTGGGACCACAGAACTTCACAATGTTCCATCATTTCCTACAGTGCCTTCCAAGGCCTGAGATCGGACCTGAACTGAAGGGCGATGGCTCAGTGTGGCACACTTGGAAGAATGCAAAGATACACTTGTTTGATATATTGGGTATAATCAGATTGCATTTCAAGACTACGGTTCTCTCTCTGCTGTGATCAAAAAAATTTTGATGTATAGTTAACTTATTCAACAAATATTTGTATTCCCAAGTGCAGCACCATGGGGTGTAAGAAGTGTATACTTGCCTGCCCGGTGATGGTAGCACACGCCTTTAATCCCAGCACTTGAGAGGCAGAGGCAGGCGGATTTCTGAGTTCGAGGCCAGCCTG
>NW_022196903.1:43988584-44001537 GCF_008632895.1 Mastomys coucha
AAAAAAAAAAAGATTCATATATTTTATGGATATGGATATGCTGTCTTCAGACACACAGAAGTGGGCATCGGATCCCATTACAGATGTTTGTGAGCCACCATGTGGTTGCTGGGAATTGAGTTCAGTACCTTTAGGAAGAGCAGCCAGTGCTCTTAACAGCTGATCCATCTCTCCAGCCCCTACTTTCTAACTTTAAATGCTGGATTTGGGGAACAAGTTGACACGCTTCCTGTTTCCTGCCAGCAATTTTGAGCCTCAATCGTCGACCCTTTGATTTCAGCTCTCCAGACTGCCCAGCGTTAAACGGCGCATTTGAGCAAACCACCCACCTGTCACCTTTCCCCAGATTTTTGTTTTCTTTGTGTTGTGCCAATATTCCACAGCCAGACCTATAAAACGCCGGTAAGACAGGGAGGGAAGCCCTGCTTCCTGCCTGGTGCTGGTGATTTGACAGCATCTCCCAGGTGCACAGATCCGGCTTCTGATTGAATACCACACTACAGAACTTTGTCTCTTTTCAGGGGTGTGGTGATAGCTCAGAGCAGAGCCTTCCCTCTTCTCTTCCCCCCTCCTCCCTTCTTCCTCCTCTCTTTCTCTCTTCCCTCCCTAAATCAAATTGTTTTGCATCAGTTGTTTTGCATGTGTTGTTTTCCTGGGAACGCAAGTGGAGTAGATGCACCTTGGCAGTCAGTATGTTAAAGCGGTGCATAGAAATTATTATGTCAGCCATTCTTACTTTACTTGCTCTGGTTTTGGGGTTTGGTTTGGTTTGGTTTTTAGACAGGGTTTAACTGTGTAGACCTAGCTAGCCCTGAATTTTCGGTGAATCCTCCTGCAGCTACCTCCAAGTCCTGAGAATATGAGTAACTGCCACTGTGCCTAGTTAACCCAGTCCTGTTTCCACCAATAGAATTCTTTTCCTTTCTGCAGGGAAGGAGAGAGAATCTAGAGCCTTGTCCATGCTAGACAAGTGTTCTACCACCGAACGCCTCTCTAGCTGCTACAGTACTCATGTTATCTACTATGGAGAAAACACATTAGACTGGATGAAATGTTACAAATACAGTAGTGAACATTTTTCTGTATTATTTATTTGCCTGTGTGGGGTGCCTGTGTTGGACCAAAGGCTGTCTTTGAGAATCTTACTTTGAGAATCATTATCTTACTCACTGAAGCAGAGTTTCTGGGTTGACTCACAGATTACCAATATAACTAGTGTAGCTAGCCAGCTTGCTCCAGAAATCCCTATTGCTGCCTACTTCTGAATGCAGGAATTTCAAGTAGGCTGCTACATCCTGGCGTTTACACCGGTGCTAGAGATCTGAACTCCAGTCCCTCAGACTCTAAAGCCCAGTTCTGATCTCCATGGGTACCAGGCACATGTGTGATGCATGCACACATACACACACAAAATAAATGAATTGGGGAAATTTGCCTCAAAATGAGACCAGGAGAGGATCTTTGGTCCCAAGGCTCCCTTCCACAAACAAATAAATTTCTTGAAGAATCCTGAAGTTGGATAGGTAGAGAAGAAGAGAGCTTTAATATCACTTTTTTAAATTTTTATTTTATTTATTTATTTATTTATTTATTTTGAGACAAGGTTTCTCTGTGTAGCCCTGGCTGTCCTGGAACTCACTCTGTAGACCAGGCTAGCCTTGAAACTCAGACCTGTCTCTGCCTCCCAAGTGCTGGGATTAAAGGCATGCACCACCACTTCCCAGCCTTTTTTGGGGGGGGGGGAGGGGAGACAGGGTTTCTAGAACTTTTTTTTTTAATTGCCATATATTTGCATATATGTTTAAGTAAAGACAGTGGCTTGGTTTGTGTGAACATTGTGCGGTGGCCAATTCTGGGTGATTAGCACATACTTTTTACTGTTTCGAGACAGGGTCTTGCTCTCCCTCAGGCAGCCCTGCTGCCTCAGCCACTCACACACAGCTGGGGCTCTTGGCATGTGCCGCTGTGCCCACCAGTCTCTCTGAACTTGCCATTTTTTATGGTGAAACCATCCTGAGTCCTCTTCTAGCTTCTTTTCAGGGGTGGGAGGAGGGTGAACCCTAGTCCTCCCAAATGCTAGGCAGATGTTCTAGCTCTGAGCTGTGTCTCTAACCCAACTAACAATGATTTAAAACAACTCTTTTAGATCTACTTCTATGTATGAATGTTTTGACTATATATGTCTGTGTACTTTGTGCATACCCAGTGCCCACAGGAGTCTGTGGTGGTTTGGATGAGAATGCCCCCCCCATAGGCTCCTATATTTAAATTCTTAATCCTCAGTTGGTAAACTGTTTAGGAATGATTATTGGGGTGGCCTTGAAGGAGGTGTGTCACTGGGCTTTGCGATTCAAAATCCCAAGCCATGCCTAGTCTGTCTCTCTGTCTCTCTGTCTCTCTGTCTCTCTCTGCCTTATGCCTGCCGATCAGCATGTGAGCTCTCAGCTACTGCTAAAGCACCTTACCTACCTGCCCGCCACTGTGTTCTCTGCCATGATGATGATGGACTAACCTAACCAAAACTGTAAGTGAGCCCTCAGTTAAATACTTTCTTATAAGCTGCCTTGGTTATGGTGTTTCTTTACAGGAATAGAACAGTAACTAAGACAGGGTCAGAGGAGGGTATCAGATCCCCTGAACCAGAGTCACAGACAGTTCTGAGACCTCATGGGGGTGCTGCAAACCAAACCCAATTCCTCTGAAAGAACAACCAGTGTTCTTAACCACTGAGTCTTCTCCATCCCCAAACTAGCATTGCTGTTATTTAAAAAAATCTTTTATTTTATGCCTATAGATATTTTGCCAGTGTGTATTTGTGCACCCATGCATGCAGTTCCCTTGGAGGCCAGAAGAGGAAATCATAAACCCCTTGGAACTGCAATTACAGAGAGTTGTGAGCTGCCATGTGGTACTGTAAACTGAACCCTGGTTCTCTGGAAGACCAATTAGCAGAGGCTAGCCTTGAACCCTATATGTAGCCCAGGCAAGCTTTGAATTTTCACTTCTCTTCCCTCAGCCTCCCTATCATCTCTAATTACAGGTCTGTGCCACTGGGCTGGGCTTTTTGGCTATTTTCTGTTTTGCTACACAGCCCATGCAGGCTCACCTCTTGGTTGCCTCTCACTTTGCTGATCTGCCTACAGCAAGGTGGTGACACTAGAGGAAGCTGGCTCAAGTCTGGATGGGAAGTAAATTAAATACCATGTGGTTGGCAGATAGCACCGTGTAGGACCAAGAGCTGAGCCTTGGTGAGCCACACAGGCAATCACAATTGATGACTGGTATTAGCTACCAAGCTCAGCTTCAAAAAACAATATGAAAAGAAGAGATTGTGGGCTCAGTGGTTAACAGCATTGACTGCTCTTCCTAGAGGTCCTAAGTTCAATTCCCAGCAACCACATGGTGACTCATAACAATTTATAATGGAATCCGATGCCCGCTTCTAGGTCTGAAGACAATTGTAGTGTGCATAAAATAAATAAACAATTTTTTTTAAAAAAGTAGAAGAAATTGTTTCTTTTGTTGTTTTATGGAGGCATGGTTTCATGATTTAACCTTGACCTCAAATTTGCCAAAAATGACTTCGAATTTTTGACCCTCCAGCCTCAATTTCCAAGTGCTGGGCTTATAAACATGTATCACTACAATACAACCATCTGAAAAGTTGAGAAGACAGCCGGGCGGTGGTGGTGGTGGTGGTGGCGGCGGTGGCAGCGGCTGCGGCGCACGCATGCCTTTAATCCCAGCACTTGGGAGGCAGAGGCAGGCAGATTTTTGAGTTCGAGACGAGCCTGGTCTACAGAGTAAGTTCCAGGACAGCTATGGCTATACAGAGAAACTCTGTCTCGAAAAACCAAAAAAAAAAAAAAAAAAAAAAAAAAAAAAAAGTTGAGAAGACAATAAAAAAATAGAGAAAAGGTGTTCTATGATCATAGATTGATAGAACAATGTGAAAATAGCTATATTCCTGAAAACAATTTGGCACAATCCCTATAAAAACTGCAGTGACATTCATTCTCAATGCTAGAAGAAAAGTATAAGTAAATAAATAAGAGAGTATAAATGTCAACAATCAGGCAAAACCATTCTAAGCAGAAAAAAGAGTGCTCAACAATCAGGCAAAACCATTCTAAGCAGAAAAAAGAGTGCTTGGAGTGGATAGGGGGATGGAAGGTCAAACTATCTGATTCTCGAATTATATTACAGAGGTATAAAAGTAAAACCAGCGTGAAGCTGGCACAGAACAGACACATAGGGTAGGCATAGTGGCACATACTTTTCATCCCAGCACTCAGGAGACAGAGACAGACTGACTACAGAGGTCAGCCTGGTCTACAGAGTTCTAAGTCTGCCAGGGCTACTGTCTCAGACAGTACAGGTAGTCTGCAGGGATAGAAGAGAAGAGCAGATGCACATATTGGAGAAAGACAGCTTCTCTGATAAATGATGCCAAGTAAAACTGGATTTCAGCTGGGCAGTGGTGGCATATGCCTTTAATCCCAGCACTTGGGAGGCAAAGGCAGGCAGATTTCTGAGTTCGAGGCCAGCCTGTTCTACAGAGTGAGTTCCAGGACAGCCAAGGCTACACAGAGAAACCCTGTCTCGAAAACACACAAAAAAACAAAACAAACAAAACAAAAACAAAAACAAAAAAAAAAAAACCCTGGGTTTCAACATGTAGAATAAAATGGTATTCATAGGTATCAGCCGGGACAAAAGCCAGTTCAAAATGGACCATAGTGTAAGACCCAAAGCTATTAGGAGAAACACTTAAGATATAGGCAAGCTGGGCGTGGAGGTACCTGCTTTTAATTCTAGCACTCAGACTCAGACAGATCTCTGAGTTTGAGGCCAGCCTGGTTTACAGAGAGAATTCCAGGCCTGTCCAGGACTACATAGTAAGATCCTGTCTCAAAAAATGAAAACAGAGGTATAAAAACTTTCTGAAAACGATTCTAGTAATACAATAATCAATCCCAAGAATTACCAAGTGGATTGCATGAAATGTAAACATGTTTATACAACGAGTGTGGTATCTCATGCCTTTAATCTCAGCACGCAGGATGCAGCAGCAGGGAGATCTCTAAGTTTGAGGCCAGCCTGGACTACTACATAGCACATTCCAGGCCAGATAGGACTGTACAGTTAGACACCTGTCTTTAAAAAATATATATCAAAATTGACCAAGCATACAATCAATAAATGAGCTAATGCACTCAAAATTTCTCAAAAGAAGAAATGCCAATAAATACTTGAAAACTTGTTCAACATCCTTAGTCATCAGATAAATGCTAACTAAAACTGCATTGTGGTGGTTGGAAAGATGGCTTAGTCATTAAGAGCTTGAACTGCTCTTCCAGAAGACCCAGGTTTGATTCCCAAAACCTGTGAGGTGGCTCACAACCTTTGGTACTCCAGCCCCAAGAGATCAGACACCCTCTTCTGGCTTCTGCCAGCATTGTGCACAGACACAAACACAGGCAATACTTGCAGGCAAAACACCAGGCATATAAAATAAAAAGAAATATATCTAAGGATCGGTAGTGGTAGTGTATGCCTTTAATCCCAGCACTCAGGAGGCAGAGCCAGGCAGATCTCTGAATTCAAGACCAGGCTCTGGTCTACAGGGTGAGTTCCAAGACAGCCAGGGCTACACAGAGAAACCCTATTTGGAAAAAACAAAAATTAGCTTAAAAGATGACAACAACAACAAACTGCATTGAGACTACCTTGCCCCAGTCAGACTGGCTATCATAAAGAGAAAAATATCTGATGAGAAATCAACATGGAGGTTCCTCAAAAAACTAAAAGAGGCACCACTGTGAGATCTTGAGACAAGACTTCTCTGCCAAGATACAGAACTTGCCTAGCTGTCCACGGATTAATAAATGAGCAAAGAAAATGAGTCAAATACCCACACTGAGAGGCAAGTAAATCTATATATCTAAATCTATACATACATGTATTTCACACACACGTGTGACATGAAAGCTGAAGAGGCCCTAGTTGGGGCAAAGAAAGGAATTGATTGTGGGTATAGGAAAGGGCAGTGGGTGAGGGACAATCATGAGCAAACTACAATGATATGCATAGCAATGTCATAATGAAATTATTTTTATTATAATTTTAATTTTAAGTAAATTATAAGTATTTTAATAACTCTGTATACATACCTTAAAATAGCCTAGTTGTATTTTAGCTTGAAAATTACTGAACCTTTGGTAAATTTCTACAGGCTAAGAATAAAACTTCTCTGAATAATGTTTTGCTAGGGTTGGGAGAGATGTCTCAGTGGTTAAGAGCACTGCCTGCTCTTGGTCCTGAGGATAATTCCCAGCAACCACATGGTGGCTCACAACCATCTGTAATGGGATCCAATGCCCTCTTCCGGTGTACTCACATACATAAAATAAATAAATCTTTAAAAAGAACCAAACAAACAACAAAACAAAGCTCTGCTAATTACCTTGCTCGCTAATTCTTTTAACTTTTAACTTTTGTGTATGAGTGTGCAGGCTCATGAATGTCATGGTGTACTCGTGGAGGTCAGAGGACAACTTTCCAGAGGCAGGTCTCACTTTCAACCTTGTTGGCACAGGGAATGGTGGGTTGTCTCCACCTCCCATATTCACATAGCAATGCTGGGATTACAGATGTGCGCCACGTCTTTTACCATTTCATTATTATTTATTCATTATTATTATTTTATTTTTTTAGTCTGGCTTTTATTTGGGTTAGGGGATGGAAGTATGGTTGGTGCAAGTACTGTTAATTGAACCAAATTCCATCCCCTCACCGTGGGGGTCAACCCCCCCCAGTAGCTCCCCCATCGCCCCGCCCCCGCACCGACCTGCCCTGCCCTTGCTGCGTGCCTCTAGAACTGCGCTGATCAAGGTTCCCCGCGCTGCTCTGATTTAGGCTCAGGCTCTGAAGCTGGGACTAACATTGCTCAACTTCAGCTGTGATAAAACCCAACCTCTTCCCTAAGGTGGCCAGAGCCTCCCTCAGCTCCTGTTTGACAGGCACAGGGGTTCCTCCTTTGTGACGCTTTGTTAGCTGTACTTCAGGCTTCTGTCCCCTGAAAAGGATTTATTCCAAGTCCTGCTACAGCTATTGACTCTCCAATCCTCCCTGCAGCTACTTCTGGATCAACTCAGCCATGTCCACAGTGAAAGTCTCCAGGGGTTGCAAGGTCTGGACCGCATCCAAGCTATCCTATAGGGTCCTACTCCCTCTTATTAACCCTTGTCTTTTCTTTTCTCATCTTCTTTATTCTTTTCCTGTTTTTAAAACAGGGTCTCACTAGGTAATTCCGGTTGCCTGGGAACTCTGTGGCCTAGTTCAGCCTCTGGAGTGCTGGGATTAAAAACATCGCACTTGGGTTAGTATGCGTTCATGGCTAACTTGCTGTACATAGGTAGTTCCAAGACTGTCAGAGATATATACAGAGACCCTGTCTCAAAAAAAACCAAACAAACAAACAAAAAAAATCAAACAAACAAAACAACAGCAAAGCATGCCCTTTGCCACATCCACCTTCTCTTTTAAGAATTTAAAAAATTTTGTTTATGTGTATGTATGTTCTTTTGCCTGTAAAGATGTGCTTCAGCTGTATGCCCTATGAGCTCTGAGGTTCAGAGAAGGGCCTCAGGCAAGTTTTTTGTTGTTGTTGGTGGGTTTTTTGTTGTTTTGTTTTTTAGGGGGGAGAGGGTATTTTTTTTTTCTTTCTTCTTTTGGTTTTTTGAGACAGGGTTTCTCTGTATAGCCTTGACTGTCCTGGAACTCACTTTGTAGACCAGGCTGGCCTCGAACTCAGAAATCCACCGGCTTCTGCCTCCGAAGTGCTGGGATTAAAGGCATGCACCACCACTGCCTGGCTGGAAGTGGGTATCTTTGTTGTTATTTGAGACAGAGTTTCTCTGTGTTTTCCTGGTGGTACTGGAACGCTCTCTGTAGCCTCAAACTCAAAGATCCTGCCTGCCTGTCTCCCAAGTGCTGGGATTAAAGGCCGTGACAACATTTCAGACAGTTTTGAAGCACCATGTGGGACTGGGAATTGAACCCCTATCCACTCTGAGGCTCAGGCTGGCCTCCACAGTCACTAGTTCTTCAAATTCTGCCTCCCCAGTGCAAGGGTTACAGGCATGAGTTCAATACTTAGGTTCAATTCATTTCCTCATGACACACATATCTATCACCTAGCAATATAAGAATTCTTACTTTACTGAAGGCATAGGTAACTTTTACTTAAATAAAATTTAACATTCTTTTCCTTGCCAATTCAGTTGATCTTAAAAATCATAGAATTAATTCATATGTGCTAGGCATTACAAAAGTTCTAAGAATAATCGATGTGAGATGACTTCTGTCAATGTAACCTTCAGAGTAGATTAAAATAAATGTAAACCCCAGCTATAAATATTTCATCAAAGTTCATCAAAATATTTAAAAGACGGTCAGGGTGTGATGGCACACATCTGTATTGCCAACACTCCTGCAGGGAAGCAGAATTTCCTGTGCTTCAGAGCAAGATCCTAACTCAAAGAAAATTTCAGCAAAAAGCCTCACAATCTGTCCCTTTGCCGAGTGTGTGTGTCTACATATGCATGTGTCTGTGTAACAGAATACATGTGGGTTCCAGGGCTTGAACTCAGGTCACGAGTGCCCTTACCTGCTGAGCTATCTTGCTAGCTCTAGTGACGTTTGTATTAATAAACTGTACTTCAATACAGATGGCTTTTCAAGATCAGAGCTCAACTCTTAAGCTTTGGCTGAAAAGATGACAGTTTTTTAAAAGATTTATTATTTTATGTATGTGAGCACACTGTCCCTGTCTTCAGACACACCAGAAGAGGGCATCTGATCCCATTACAGATGGTTGTGAGCCACCATGTGGTTGCTGGGATTTGAACTCAGGACCTCTGGAAGAGCAGTCAGCGCTCTAACTGCTGAGCTATCTCTCCACCTCCTCTTCTTAAGTTTTTTAATAGTTTAGTTTCTGTGTATGGGTGTTTTGCCTGCGTGTACATCTGTGCACCACTTGCCTGTTGCCTGAAAGGGTCAGAGAGCACAGGAGCCCCTGGAACTGGAGTTACAGATGGCTGTGAGTTACAGGTGTGGGTGCTAGGGATCCAAGCCTGGTGCTCTAGGAGAGCTCTTCACTACTGAGCCATCTAAGCTGGCTATTTTATGTCAACTTGATACAAGTAGGAGTCATTAGTGAGGTGAGTGGGAACCTCAACTGAGAAAATGCCTCCATAAGATCAGGCTGTAGGCAGGCCTGTAGCTCATTTTCCTTTCTTTCTTCCTTTCTTCTTTTTTAAAAGATTTATTTATTTTATTTATGAGTACACTATAGCTGTCTTCAGACACACCAGAAGAGGGTATCGGATCCCATTACAGATGGTTGTGAGCCACCATGTAGTTGCTGGGAATTAAACTCAGGATCTCTGGAAGAGCAGTCAGTGCTCTTAACCACTGAGCCATCTCTCCAGCCCCTAAAACATCAGAGTTTCTCTCTCTCTCTCTCTCCTCTCTCTCTCTCTCTCTCTCTCTCTCTCTCTCTCTCTCTCTCTCTCTCTCTCGGTTTTTTGGAGACAGGGTTTCTTTGCAGGTGGATTTCTGAGTTCGAGGCCAGCCTGGTCTACAAAGTGAGTTCCAGGACAGACAACAGAGGGAGTACACAGAAACCCTGTCTCAAAAAACAAAACAAAAAATTAATGATTTTAATGATTGATGGGGGAGGATCAAGCCCACTGTGGGGGTTTTCATCCCTGGGCTGGTGGTCCTGGGTTCTATAAGAAAGTAAGCTGAGCAAGCCAGCAGGCAGCACCCCTCTGTGACCTCTGGATCAGCTCCTGCCTCTAGGTTCCTGCCCTGTGAATTCTTGCCCTGACTTTCTTCAATGATGGACTGTGATGTGAAAGTGTAAGCTGAAGAAACCCTTTCTATCCAGTCACTTTTAGCATGGTGTTTTATCACAGCAGTAGTAACCCTGACTAGGACACCATCTCTCCATCTCTGAAAAGTAAAGTAAACTTAAAAATTTTAAGTTTACTTTTTTTTTTATGTTTTATGGGTATTTTGACATAAAATAGCCATACACACACACACACACACACACATATATATATATAGTACACTATGTACATGCATTCCATGTGGAGGCCAGAAGAGGACATTGGAGTCCCTGGAACTGGAGTTGCAGAGGGTTATGAGCCACAATGTGGATGCTGGTCTTCTGAGCAGCAGCAAGAGTTCTTAACCACTGTGCCTTCTCTATAGGCCCATGAAAGGTGATTTTAAAGAGATGATAGAAGAGAATTTGATGATATTATTTCCTAGAATAAAAAAAACATTGAAGCCTGGCCTATGACACAATCCTGAATTACAAGCTTGTTGGAAGGCTGATGCAGGAGGATTTATAATTTAGCAAGATTCTGTCTCAAAATAGAAAATAGAACAAGAGTTTGGGGTATTGTTTAGTTGTAGAACACTTGCCCAGCCTTTTCAAACCCTAGGTTCAATTCCTGAAACCATTTAATTTTAATTAATTAATTATATTTATTTATTTTTGGTTTTTCTTTTTTTTTTTTTTGATTTTTTTCAAGAAAGGGTTTCTCTGTGTAGTCCTGGCTGTCCTGGAACTCACTCTGTAGACCAGGCTGGCCTCGAACTCTGTAATCCACCTGCCTCGGCCTCCCAAGTGCTGGGATTAAAGACGTGCGCCATCACGCCCGGCTTGACACAGTCTTATGTAGGCCATTTTGGCCCCAAACTCCTGATCCTCCTGCCCTCTCCTCTCATAAACTGGGATTACTGCCATACATGACCACATCCAAATTACAGAGACATTTTCATTTTGCTTACAGTAATTAAAGAAATTCTAGGGGTTGGAGAGAGTTCATCAGTTACCAACACTTGTTGCTAGTGCAGAGGGCCCAGGTCCAGTTCACAAGCATCTTTACCCGTTCCCATCCCTTTTCTTCTAGCCTCCATGGGCACCTATGCAGTGTAAATGCCTGCATGTATGCAAGATATTCCATTACCTTGCTTTCTTTTGCTTGTGATAACACCATGTCTAAAAGCAACAGGGGAATGAAGCATTTATTTCAGCTAATAGTTTATATTTCCTGAGTACATCAGGAGGAAAAGTCAGAACAGGAACTCCAGGCAGGAACTATAGCAAGGGCCATGGAGAAACACTGCATACTGACTTGCTCCCCATGGTTTGCTCAGCTTCTTTTTTTTCCTTCCTTATTTACTCTATTTTCTGATCACAGCTTCCCCTACCCCCTTCCTCTCTCTCACACTCTAAAACACACCCAATCCAACCTTCCTCTTCTCCTCAGGACATCCCATGGGTGTCAACCATCCTCGTCATATCAAGTTATAGTTAGACTAGGCACATCTTCTAAGGCTAGACAATGCAGCCCAGTTAGGGAAGAGGGATCCAAAGACAGGCAATGTAGTCAGCCAGCCTGTTCCCCGTTGAATTCCACATGAAGACCCAGGTGCACAACTGTCCCTCCTATGCATGTTTGCTTGTTACCAGTTCAGTCTTTATAGGTCCCCATGCCCTTCCTTCTCCTCTTCAATGGGATTCCTAACTTGTTTGGCTCTGGGTCTCTGCATCAGTTACTAGAAGTCTTGCGTGGTTATAGAAGATGGCTGGTTCAAGCTCCATATCCCCCACTGCTAAGTCTTGGCTCAGGATCACTCCTGGGAGTTTCCATTGTTCTAGCTCATCCCAGAGATGCACCTCCCCGCCAACTATGGTTTCTCCCTCCTACCACCACCTCACCCCTCAGGTACCCAACCTCACCCCTTTTCCCACCCAGTACCGTCCTCCCTCCATCCACCCCAATGTTTAATCTACCCCCCCCCCCGTTCTGAGATTCAAGTGTCCCCCTATTGGGCCCTCCTTGTTACTTGGCTTCTTTGGGTCTGTTTTGTAGCATGAGTTATTCTATACTTTATAACTAATATCCCCTTATAAGGGCTAGGCTCACAAGAACTGAGTTTGGTTCATACCACCTCCCTATAGTGGGAACCCTCTGACACCAGTAATTGGTCAAGAAAATGCCCAAGGATGTTCAGCACCAAATAATCTTGGTGCTACATAAAACACACACCCATAAAGGGAGAGTAGCTTGCAAAGCAAGTTTTGTAAAAAGGATGCACCAGAACTCAAACCAAGCTAGCAAACAAACTTTAGAAGGATGTTTACTTGGTTTCTATTCTAATGCTGGTCTTTTCCTCATTGGCTGGGGCTGACCTCATAGTCCTTAAAGACAAACTTGGACTCAAGGTGATTTTTCTGTCTCTAGACTTCTGCACCAATGCACACACACAGTATTCCTTTTAAAGCAGGTTTATTTTCGAGACAGGGTCTATGTTGTGCTAGAACTAGTAGACTACTGATAGTTTCAAAGTAAAAAAAAAAAAATCACACCTATCTCTGCCTCCATGTGCTAGGATACCTGATAAACTTAAATTCCACAGGTTTACAAAATTCTTATCCCATGATCTTTGCTTCTACTTCATACTTTTAGCTCACATTCCACGCAGGTTTTAAAGATTAAAGGAAACACACAGACACAGTATTAGGAAAAGGTGGGGAAATTAGTAAGTTAACATAGGATGGGCAAAATGTTACGTAATATATTGCAGGAAATGTGAGGAAAATTAAAAACTGGCTTCTACTGGGCTGGAGAAGCAGACACCACTTGCTCTTCCAGAAGCCCCATTCTACTCCCAAGTACCCATATAATGGCTCACAACTCTTGACAGGTCAAGTGATAAAACACCCTTTTCACCGGGTGTGGTGGCACGTGCCTTTAATCCCAGCACAGGCGGATTTCTGAGTTGGAGGCCAGCCTGGTCTACAGGGTAAGCTCCAGGACAGCCAGGGCTATACAGAGAAACCCTGTCTTGAAAAACCAAAAAAAAAA
>NW_022196903.1:44002364-44006222 GCF_008632895.1 Mastomys coucha
GAAATCCAAAATCAAAAAGAAGAAAAAGCAAAGTCCTTGGGCACAATCACTCCAGTATCAATAGCGTCCTGAAACAGAACAAAAACAATTAATTACAGTGTGACTTGTCTAATATCTTTCCAACTATCAACAGCAACCACATATCCAAGTATCCCCATATAAACCACTGCTTAGAAAGGTGGTTTTAATTCTACAAGAGTAAAATTTACGTACTTGGGCTATAAGAACGCGATCTTGATCGAGACCTGTAGCGACTGTAGTAAGGAGAGGGTGACCTTCTTCTGTAAGAAATGAGGCTGAATTAGCACATCACATACCAGAGTCAGGTGAAAACAAAACACAACAAAACAAAAAACCAAAAGCCCTAGCCATTAAGAGTAGTTAGTGCAGGCTTTTTAATCTCAATACTTGGAAGACAGCATCTGTTAACGGAGGCCAGGCTGGTTTGCACAGCCAGTTCCAAGCCAGTGAGGGCTATATAACTGAGACCCTGTCTTCAAAACAAACAAACCAAACACTCAACATATTTTTTAAGCAGTACTTAGGATTGAGCCCAGGACCTAATACTTACTGGAGAATTATAGTTCCACTGAGTGACACTCTGAGCCCTAACATCTACTCCAGCTCCTGCCCACCCCACCCAAAAATATATAAAATCACCAACCACGTTGACAGGTTGGGCTTAAATGATCCTATCTTTGTCTATCAAACAACTGGCATTACCCAGCTACCATACCGAGCTCAAACATCCAGTTTTTATTCATACATATTCAACATTAAAGTGCTAAGTAATGCTACTATTTTGCAAAGCATAGATATCCCAAAATAAAATATTACCTGTACCGGTAATCATAATCTTCATATCTGTCATAGCCTCGATCATATCCTCTATCGTAGTAAGAATCTCGTCGTCTACCACCGCCACCACCGCCGCCACCACCACCTCCTCCTCCGCCGCCACCACCACCGCTACTACAGAAAAATGAAGAGGGAAAGGTTATTATCCAGATCATTTCATACAAACTGCTGAGCCAAGTGAGATGAGAAGGAACCTCCCTCTCAATGCAAATGCCCTCATACATCTCACTTGCCAGCGTCCATGGTATTCTCTTTGGCTCCTAACGCTCTCACAGAATGCTCTGGAGAGATGGCTCAGCAGTTCAGAGTACTTGCTACTCTAACCTTTCAGTTTTCAGCACTCACTTGGGGGTGAGGGGGGTGGGTTCCACAACAGCCTGCCACTCTAGCTCCAGGAAAGCTGACACCACTTTTCAGCCTCCAAAGGCATTCAACCAAGGGCATTCAACCCTCCCAACACAGATTTAAAAACACAGCACTTTAGTCACAGCACTTGGAAGGCAGAGGCAGGAGGATTTCTGTGAGTTTGAGGCCAACCAGTCTACAAAGTGAATTCTAGGACAACCAAGGCTCTGTAGAGACACTGTCTTTTAAAAGGAAGATGAAAGAATGAAAGAAGACAACAACAGCATGGAAAGTAGAGACAAGGTGCTAAAACCATACAGAGGCTGGAAGAACGGGCCAGTGGGTAAAGGCTGTTGCTGCTAAGGCTGACAAGTCTGAGTTCTATCTATGGAACCTAGATGGATGGACAGAACCAAATTCTGCAAGCCTTATGTCCCACCCCAAGATAAATATTTAAAGAAAAGGCCAAATATACAGATGTTTAATTAAACAAACCCTGAGCACGGGAGAGTATGACTCCACTGAAATATGTCAAGATACAACTTTTGGGGATGAGTTTAAATCAAGTCCTCTTTCTTCACATGTTCCAAATAAGGGACACCGTTTCAAGTCTGGTTTTCTGCAGGTCTTTTATTCCCTGTCTCTGCCTCCTTTGTATTCTTTACTAGTACTGGAGCCAAACCACTATGCACAGCAAAGAATATACACAGATTACGTTCACTTGAAGTATATGCATAAAACAAATGTAATTAAGTATGTTCTAACTTGGGTCCTCTGTGGGATAGCAAATGTTTTTAACTGATGAGCCATCTTTCCAGTCACTGCAAATATATATTGATAAAACCAAAATGATACAGAAGGGAGGCAGATATGTTTTCAATTTCCTCGTCAAATTTTGACATGCATTATATTTCTAGAGTATAGTTTAATCTTAGATATTGGCTTTATTTGCTTTGCAGTCTGGGACCTACACCTGAGTCCTGAACATGCTAGGTAAGTATTATAAAATCCAAAATCTTACTGAGTTGGTCTGCCCATGTAAATGCCTGGTGTAGGTGTGTGTGCTCTCTTGGTGATAGAATAATCCACACGAATTCTTCTACCATCCAGCTCCATCCCATTTGCTCTTTCCATAGCCTAGAGAAAAAGAAAGCAATTCATAATTCATTAATCTTGAAGCCATTTTTAGCTAAAATTAAGCATGAAGTATTCATAATCCAAATAAAATCTACCTTTGAAAATAGCATAGTTAATGCAGTTTGTATAGGGAGGGATTTTCGGTATTTTCAGAGCTCAGTACTGTTTGGAACCTACTTTAAGTTATCCAGACATAAAGCCACTAAGTTCTGTTCCACGTACAAACATCTTAGATATTCAAAGTGAGCTAAGCTTTAATCTTTAAACTTTTGTTTATAACTTCAGCTGCCCACCTTAAGACTAAGTGTCAAGGTCACCACAAATGGCTTAGGAATTATAGCAGTCCTTCTGTCTCGTATTGGAATTACAGGTATGCACCCCCGTGCCCACTCTAACCTATCTCTATTCTTGCTCTTCAATTTGTAGTTCAATATTTGTTGGTAAAACAAAGTAGCCAAAATATGATAATTTAAATGAATGCAAACAATTGAAATGGTTTGTATCCCTTTGTTTAAAATTAACAAGTCTAAGTCAATACTGCCCCCTAGTGATTGCCAAGTGTAAAGGAACATTACATTACTCTGCATTTGAGCTTATCCCACTTGGGGGGAAAAAAATGCAGTGATAGTAATTCCTTCCATTTTTGTCCCTATTCTGCCTTCCTGGATGGATGGCTGTACCCATCCTCTACCTACCTACTCACCTAGATGTATTTCTGTTGATCTATCTCCCAAGTGGTGGGACTATAGTCATAGTTGTACTATATACCAAGCCTGGCTCATATCATAACTGAAATAAGATAAACAAAAACCCTTCAACCTCAGCACTCAAGAGATCTCCTTGAGTCTGAGGCAGACAGATCTCCTTGAGTCTGAGGACAACCAGTGATTCATAGTTAGATCTTGATTTAAAAAAGCAGGAATAAGCAAGCCCCAAATGCATACTAATAAAACATAACATAAAAAATGTCCTGATAACTGATAAACTGAGCAATTAATTAGTGTGCCTATTAGGTAAAAAGTTTACAAACTAGGAAGTATATAAAATCATAATTTCTTTGGCACCATTAAGATCTGAGCTGACTGATTCTATGGTCTGGGGTCACCCACTATACTATAGGACTCATCTGGGTGTTCTTTCAACCTCAGCTCTCAGCATTATATATATGACATATGCCATCACACCAGCATGTTAAATATCCTCTCACCCCAAATGCTGTTATCGGGTACTATTTTTTACCATGATCTGTATTAATTCATGTTTGAATTACAGAACAGAATAACAAATATATTAAAAAATTAGAAAAGCCACTTCTGCATTTGTACATGGAAATTAGGCTAAAATTAAATTTAAATATAATATGGGCTTATTAAAAAAAACACTTATACACTGTAGTTTTTAACATTAACTTATATAATTCACTTCATAAGGTCAGGTCAGATCTCCATCAGCATATAATTATACCAGAAAGCATAAACTGAAAAGCAAAGCTAACTTTTTTTTTTTTTTTTTTTTTTT
>NW_022196903.1:44006313-44014858 GCF_008632895.1 Mastomys coucha
ACTCAGAAATCCACCTGCCTCTGCCTCCCAAGTGCTGGGATTAAAGGTATGCACCACCACCGCCTGGCGCAAAGCTAACTTTTTAACTGCAACACTGTGAGAGAGCTCCAATTGGGTCACAGAATCAGAAGGCATGTTTACAGAAATGTAGATTAATAGACCTCTGAGAGTAATGCCATTACTAATTAGAAATTACATAGTAAAAAAAAAGAAATCACATAGTAGTAGTAAATACTGTATCATTATGCATACCAACAATTCTTTTTAATGAAACTATAAAGCCAGGTTTACCTCCTTAGAGTCATCTATCCTCTCAAAATACACAAAAGCAAATCCACGTGACCTCCCAGTTCGCTGGTCATAGACTACATTAACACCACTCAGAGGTCCATATCGAGAAAACACTTCACGAAGATCTCTCTCTGTTGTATACAAACTGAGGCCAAATACTCCCAGGCAAGTGTTAGGATCTGGATTTGCCTGTTGAATAAAGGAGGAATTAAATTTTAATTAGAACTCAATATATAAAATAAAAAACACATGAAGATCTTTTTTGGAATACATTTTATAACTATCTATAGTCTGAACAAAAACATTTCTGCTCTCTAGTCTAGCCCAGCAATTTTCAGAAGGTACCCAAAGAATTCACCTTTCGCCTGCCTTATCCTTCATCACTACTTATCTAACTTGTTTTCACTTTTACCAGTAACCCCAGTGCTGGGATTAGCCATGAACTATATATACCTAATGTTATGTGGTGCTGGAGGCTGAACCCAGGGCCTCATGCACAACAGGCAGGCACTCTTCCAATTCAGTTACATTCCCAGCCCTCTACTTTAATTCTTTCAAAGACTTTAGGAGCTGAAGAGATGGCTCAATGGTTAAGGGTACTTGCTGCTCTTGCAGAGGATCCCATTTCAGTTCCCATTACCCAGATGGTGGCTCACCTATTAACTCTACTTTCAGGGGATCCAACACCTTCTGACCTCCCCAAGCAGACATGATGCACATATAAAAAGGCAGACACACCCACAAACACATAAAAAAAAAAATCACCCTCTTTTTCCATGTATCTGTCCACGTGCACGTCCAGAGGCCAGATGGGACAATGGATCCCAACTCAACATGTTCCTATGGTAAAGCAGTTTACTGCTCTTAGCCACTGAGCCACACCTCCAGTCACCATTTTCATTCTGCAGGGTATCCTTTGAATGTTTCAAGGATCCAGATTATTAAATACTGACACAGTCTATCATGGCTGTCAGCATCACTGGTTTCATGCAGAAGCACAGCAGATAAAGAACTTTAGAGTAAAACAACCTGGTTGAAACCTGGACTCTGTCACCTATTTTTTAAAAAACAGACTTATGTACTGTGTGCATATATGGACACACTTGTGCTATGAAACAAATACGGTAGTCAGGTAGTCTTTATGTAATGTGTACTCTAGTTTAAACTCAGATCATCAGGCCTGGCAGCCAAGAGCCCTGATCCACTTGTTGGGCTTTCCTGTTGGCCCCTCAGCCAACTATTAAACCAAAACAAAACACTTCAGTGTCTCACATCCAAACAACATAGAGATGTTAAGAATACACATGTTAAAAGAAAAGAGCAGAGCCAGCCTGGTCTACAGAGTGAGTTCCAGGACAGCCAGGGCTAGAGAAACCCTGTCTCGAAAAAACAAAAAACAAAAACAAAAAACAAACAAACAAAAAGAGCAGAAAGGAAGGAAAACTACTTAAGAGAGATCAGTACACAGAGAGCAGGCAGTTTTACTGGGACAGTTGTACAGAGATAGGTTGCAGAGAGAGAACAAGCTAAAGAATGAGGAGCCAGAAGTTAGAATGAGGACAAGCAGAGCAATTCAGAGTTGTAAGAAGCCAGTTTAAATCAGGTTTTTTTTTTTTGTTTTGTTTTTTTTTAAAGTCAGAAGAAACCAGTCAGCCAGAAGTCAGAAAGAGCTAGGAAAGGGTGAGCTTATTCAGCAGTAAGTCTCAGAGGCTAGACTTAGGCTTAAATAAGATTAAAGGCCAGAAGCTTTTCATATTATGCCATTGATTACACATTCAGAAAAGAGAAGACCCAATTTCCATTAACTCTTATACACATACCCTGCTGCCAGTATGCCTTCTGCGATTAGACATTGGAGAGTGACTTCGGCTCCTCCGTCGCCTATACTCAGGTGTATAGGACCTACTCCGTGATCTTCTCCTATGAGAGTGTGACCTGGATCGAGTGTAGCGTCTATGAGAATGCCTCCTTGACCTTGACCTTCAAAAGAAATAAGCTCAGGTAAAAATACTTGATCACAGGGCTGGAGAGATAGCTCAGCAGTAAGAGTATTTGTTAATCTCCAAAAAGACTCATATTTGGTTTAGGATAGCTTATAACCATCTATAACTCTAGTTCCAGGGAAATGACTCTTTCTTCTGATCTGAGGGCACTGAATGCTTGTGGTACACATATATAGACATAAAACATAACTTAAAAAAAAAAGAGAGAACACTCTTAGTAAGTAATCTTTTTTTTTTTAAATTTGGTTTTTTGAGACAGAGTTTCTTTCTCTGTGTAGCCCTGGCTACCCTGGAACTTAACTCTGTAGACCAGGCTGGCGCCTCTAACTCAGAAATCCACCTACCTCTGCCTCCCAAGTGCTGACATTAAAGGTGTGCACCGCCGCCACCACCTGGCAGTAAGTAATCTTTTTAAAAGTACTAGATCAGGGGCTGGAGAGATGGCTCAGCAGTTAAGAGCACTGACTGCTGCTCTTCCAGAGGTCCTGAGTTCAGTCCCCAACAACCACATGGTGGCTCACAACCATCTGTAATGGGATCTGATGCCCTCTTCTGGTGTGTCTGAAGACAGTAACAGTGAACTCACATTGTACTACATAAAATAAACAATTCTTTTAAAAAAAGTACTAGATCAAATTCCCTCTGCATTCTAGATTGCATATGAACATCTGACCATTTTTAGCTGTCTTTCAATTATGTTATGCTGCAACAATTGAGATATGTTTCAATACCTATTTTAAAAGATTTTTGGGGGTTGGAGAGATGGCTTGCTTGTTGAGAATGCACACTGCAGTTGCAGAGGACCCGACTTTGGTTTCCAACACAACTTTCTGTAAGTATTTGATCACCTTTCAGATTCCATGGACACCTGCTTGTGTATACACATATTTTTACTTATGCATATATGTGTGCATGTTTGTAAACACCAGCCAGAAGTGGGTTGCAGATCTCCTGATGGTAGTTACAGGTGGTTGGTTGTAAGCTGCCAAACATGAGTCCTGAGAACCAAAACCAAATTAAGTTCCTCTGGAAAAACAGCAAACATTCTTAGCCAATGTGCCATCCCTCTAGCGCATATTCTGATTTTTAAAATTCCTATTTAGCCATTTCTTCACTCATTTCACCTTCCATTAAAAGACACTTGAAAGACACACAGACACAGAGTACAGCATGGTGGCACATAGCTTTAATCAGGGCCCAGGAGACAGAGCAGGAGAACCCAGTTGAAAACAGAAATGAATAGTAGCAGCAGCAGGGCAGGGCACTGCATGCCTTTGCTACCACAAAGATGCCTGCAAGGTTCAGGCCAGCCAGGACTACTTAACAACAGGAAAGAAGATGAAAAAGAGTGATGGAGATGCTCTTAGAGAATAGCAATACAGTAAAATGTACTAGACTTTTAATTTTTTTGTTTGTTTGCTTTTGTTTTTGAGTCAAGGTTTCTCTGTGTAGCCCTGGCTGGCCTCAGAAATCTGCCTGCCTCTGCCTCCCAAGTGCTGGGATTAAAGGCAAGCGCCACCACTGCCCGGCTGTACTAGACTTTTAAAGGAACTAATTTAGAGCAAGGAAGGAGTACTGAGACAACCTGCATTAAGTTTTTGAATAAGAGACTTCTAAAAGAGTGAGTGATAAAATAAAACTGTTGGCCTATTACCCGAGCAAAAGCATTTGAGTGGGGAAAAATACTAATGAAGATGTTCCTTAGTTTCCTTAATACTAATTTTAGCCCCATCTACCACCTTAAAACAACCAGTTTTTGACTTGGCACATGGCTTATGGCTGATCCCCATGTAAGGCAGAAAACTGAAGGGCAGACCTACAGAAGCCCTTTAAATGCTGGCTGGGTGTTGTGACTGGCAATGTAACTCCAGTTTTGGAAAGTGGAGACTAGGGATCTTTAGAGCAAGCTCTTTGGCTACAACAGCCACACTGGCAAGCTCTAGCCGGACTGAGACGGATTATAGATGTGTTTGTTTGTTTGTTTATTATTATACATAAGTAGACTCACTGTAGCTGACTTTAGACACACTAGAAGAGGATGTCAGATTTCATTACAGGTGGTTGTAAACCACCATGTGGTTGCTGCGATTTGAACTCATGACTTTCAGAAGAGCAGTCAGTGCTCTTACCCACTGAGCCATCTCGCCAGCCCTATTTATTTATTTTTGATTGTGTATATATCATGTATTTGTGTGGGTACATAGGTAGAGGTCAGTGGACAATTGCAGTAGTCAGCTCTACTTTTTGGCTTCTAAGGACTAAACTCAGAATCAGGTATGGTGGCAGGAGTCTTTACTCAACGGGTAACAGCTAAGATATGCCAAGAAAGGTTTCTTAAATGCTGCAGTCTGAGCCTATAGTGAACTTTCTATGTGAAATTCAGCTAAATGGCGAACAGACCAAATCCGTCTTACAGTGAAGAAAGCAGTTTATAAAATTTAAGCTTACCTGGATTTTGATCTTGATCGAGAATGGGATTCAGAATGTTTGGAAACCCTTGATGGACTACGAGATCCTGACCTGCTCTCTGATTTTACACGAGCAGGAGTTCCCGTTGGAGATTTTGACTGAGAGCGAGACTCCTAACAAAGAAGACAGTATTACAAATGGCACTGGTCACGCAGATGCCTAACACCTAACATTTAAAGTACCGTAATTATTTATATTGATTGCTCCTGAAAAACAAATGGTTAGGCAACACCCTCCAGAAAAAAATTTCAGCTCATTAATATCCCATTGTTAATATTGCTAACTGTCCTCAATAATTCCCTACTTGAACCAGATCACCAATTTTTCTATTAACTAAGTAATCATGCAAATTCATCTACAACTTGATCATACAGACACTGGAACATAAACCATACATTTACTTAACCTAGGACCCATTCATTCTTCCAGATTCTTTTAATTCTACTTCACTCTTGCTTTCTACTTCTCTTCATTCTTCATTGAGTTTTTCATTTTTCATACTTCGTGTATTCTTCCCCAATTCAAACAATTCAAAATAGCCTTAAAAAAATATTCAAGTGCTTCTATCTGACCAATCTTCTGTTCAATTTTTTCCCCCATTCAATTTTAATTTTCTGATCTTTAATACTTTTCATTAGCCTTCTTTTATCTTGATTTATCTTCCACATTCTTGGAAAAAACTCTTCAATTTCTTCACGAACATTAACCTTAATGGAAAAAGAACATTTAGTATATTTAAGCACGTGGGGATTATAAAACTCTGCTGGAGTTCAGAATGTTATCTACCAAATGGGAAGGCCAGCAGGTAAAGTGCAAATAACTAGTTTATTTAAAAATAAATTAAAAAAAAAAAAACAAATTTTATAGTATTTAAAAATGTTCAAAAGTGTAGTCTAACAGAATTTACTGAATTTCTCTAAAAGTTTTTAACCATACTCTTTACCCTCCTCCCCTTTCATGTTACACTCTAGTCCCTAATTTTAACATAAATATGTAATTCAGACATAAACTGCAATCCCCCCACCTAAATATTCATTCTCCACTATTTTATAGGCTGAAGGCTCTTAGATCTGATCTTAGAATTAACTTTCAACAAGCCACACTAAGAAATTCAGGCCCTGCTGAAGCAAAGCATAGCTGTACACACCATCTGAATTCATGACCGCACACATGCCAGAAATCAAAAACACAACAAATAGTAACATTACACCTTCTCTCAATTTTGACTACCATCTTCACTTATTCTGATTAACCAGATGTGTTCTGAAGCAAACATAGAAAAATTAAAGGGAAAGAACAAGGTTTCCAACAGTCCTTACTTTGGCTTATAAACTCCTTAAATACATGCTATTCCTGTTTTATGAGACACATTTGCATTTAAGAACCCAGGATGGACTATAGTTCACAGAAATCTTCCTGCCTCTTGTACCACTTAAATACCACAGGATACAAACAAGAAAATGTGTATCATGATGGTTGTACTTGACTCTATTGCTTTTGCATTTATGCACATTTGTACTCTTAACAGGGGCATCTCATCTCTTGACAAGAAACATACTATCTCCTTCATGACAAATTGGTTTCTGAAAAACTTCTATGTAAAAACTTACCAAATAACTTATGACTAAGAAGCATAGTAACTTGACTGATATAAGACCCACACAACCAAAATAGAAACCAAGATTTGGTTTCTCCATCAAGACTTGGTTATTAATGCAATCTTACAAAAGTATATATTCATACCAGTTTTCATTTATGCAGTAAGATATCCCATACCTCCTGCTTTTATCTCTCAAGTATATATTGGCACACACAACCAAACTTGGCTTTATGCAGTGCTGAGATTGAACCAAGTGCTAGGTAAGCATCCTATCAACTGAGCTATAATATCCCTGGCCCCTTTTCTTAGTTTAATATCAAAAGATTTACCCATTATTTTCCTGGTCAATGATGTTTCCATTTAGTTACCCAGTGTTAAGTCTTTCATATCTTAAACTCTTAAATGCCTAGACAGAAGCCTGGATCAAGATATTACTTATAGAAGAAGAAAATTATTAATTTTGCTTGTAATTGAAGTATCAGGGGCTGGTTCAAAATCTGCATCAAGACAATGTTATTCTGTTACCTTTCCTTTTTCTAAAACAGACCCTCTGGGCTGGAAAGATGGCTCAGATTAAGAGCACTGAATGCTCTTCTAGAGGACCAGGGCTTAATTCCCAGCACCCACATGGCAGCTCACAACTGTAACTTCCAGGATCAGACATTCTCACACAGACTAAGTGCAGGCAAAACACCAACGTGCATTAAAAAATAAATTGCTGCTGTGAAAAACATTAGTCACAACAGCTTTTATGTAAGCACCACAGCCTTTGTTACACAATTAGGCATCAGGAGGTCTTGCTCTGAGGTACTATAAACCTTTAGCTTTATTATGATTAAAACAAAACAAAACAAACAAAAAAAAACCCTAAAATAAAGCATAAATTTACTCTTAAACGATTAATGAACTCTTGAACATGACAAAAATTGAATGGCCCAGATACATTTTTTTAATTTCTAAGCTTCTCCTCATTAAGTATTTTTGCTGAAAAATGACTTCAAAAAGTTACATTTAATTTATATTCTGTGCACATGTGGACAAAGAGCAACTTGTTAAGAGTCCACTGGTACTCAAAATTCAGGTTGTGAGGTATAGCAGCAAATGCCCTCTCACCCACTGAGCTATCTTGCTGGCCTCCAAAATTTCTTCTGGAGACTTAAATAAATCAGTAATTTTTTTTTTTTTAATTTAAACTTAAGTCCCAGGTCTTGAGCAGCAACAAAATATCACTGCATAGCAGAAGGTCTTTTAGAAGGTATTCTCTTCTTTCTGGCAGTGCTAGGGATTGAACCCACAACTGTTCCATGCTAGGTAAGTACTGTAACACTGATTTATGCATCCAGTCAAAAGCATTATTTTGACAAGCATGTGCGACTACAGCTGGCTAATTTTAAATTAAAAAACAATTCATTAAAACTATGTAGAATTTGGGAACTTAAATTACAGCAAAGAAAAAATATTAAATGCTGGAAAGAGTTGGTCATCTGTCTTGTCCCACTAGACTAACCAGCTCTTAAAGCTGTCTTATTGAAGGGATATTAACAATTCCTTAGTATCTTGGCTACAATACTCAACAATCCTTTACAATATGCTGCCCAACTGGATGAAACAGTAAAAAGGACGCATATTGACCCATATCACAGATTATAAAGGAAACACTAAATAGGCTTCAATCTACCTTAGATACTACAAACCAGAGAGAGGTCAAGCAGAAGGCTAAGCACAACTCAAAGAGGTTTTGGTTTTTGCTAAATTGTTGTAGAACATGCACAAGTAATAGGATGCTCAATAAACTGTAGATGTAAAATACATAGGCTTAGTGTTTAATATTAAGTAAATTGAAGCAAATTTATATACACTCAAGTATGTATATCATGTGAAACAAACTTCCTGTTACTACTTCCCTAGTACTTTATAAAGTGGGAATTTCCATAAAAATAAACTAGTGAATTTAAATCATATGCCAAAGAAAGAAAATGCACTTTGGCTGTCCAGATACCCTGACACCTTACTTACTCTAATCAGTTACAAGTAGGGACACTTTTTTTTTTTTTTTGGCTTTCTTTCTCTGGGAACTATGGGGCAGACCTTTATTAGAAAGTTAGGCTAAGCCCGGCAGTGGTGGCTCATGCCTTTAATCCCAGCACTTGGGAGGCAGAGGCAGGTGGATTTCTGAGTTTGA
>NW_022196903.1:44014972-44027447 GCF_008632895.1 Mastomys coucha
AAAAACAAAAAAAAAAAAAACAAAAAACAAAAAGGAAAGAAAAAGAAAGTTAGGCTAATAAAGCAAACATTTCCAGTCTCAAACCAAGTTGCTACTAGAAGTACCTCTAGAAAACAAACTATATTCAAAATTTCAAATAACTTCATTTGAGATCATACTTGTCAGATGCACTAGAATGTCAAAGTGGTCTCCATAAAGGCTCATGGATAACTCTAACACATGTCTATATATTCTCTAAGATTTGGAACAATTTTGAAAACTTTTATCATAAATGCCTTAGTAATTGTCAGTTAACCTCACAACTGTGGCATGAGTTTATATCTGTAAAATTTATAACCCTTTGGTAAAAATTTTAAATGATGCCCACAACCCTGCTAGCTTATGTGTTTTGATAAAATGCTACGTTCAAAAGCTGGTATAAAAATGATTTTAGGGCTGGGGGTGTAGCTCAGTTGTTTGAGAGGTTTCCTAACATACATGATGCCCAGGAGTCATTTTTCTCCTGCTTACCAACACCTCTGATGAAAGCAACAGGCTATAGACAGAAGTCTATGTGCAGCTTGCATTTCCTACTGGCCTTCCACCTTCCTAGTTAGTATTTAACAATAACCTCTTCCTCAATGTTTCCGTCACTATTTTTTCACTTGCACTTCAGCTCTACTTGTCCTCACTCAGCGTAGAAATATTTACCTTTTAAGATGTCTGAGCACCAACTGAAAATAACATTTTAAGTCAGCCAGGTTCAATGAAACTACTATGCTGATTATTCATGCCATTTTTATCTTGTCAAACTAAGTTATCAAACAGTTTGATTGAATTAATTATGTGCCACCATGCCTACCTCTTCTCATATAAATCTACAGTTATAGCTATACACTGTGAACAGTTACAGGCACAGCTTCCCCCCTCCCCAAAGCCTACCTTTTTCATTTAGCAAATTAGAACCCTTCAGTGAAGAAATCTTACTTTCCCCCTACTTTTTCTGGTAGTTCAGGCTATCTGGAACTCTCTGAGCTGGACCTACTGCAATTCTCCTACAGTGCAGATTATAGGTCTGAGTCAGCACAGCTGGCTAGCCATTAGCCCAACTTGGTATTCAATTCTTGTTCCTCTTATCCCTTTCAAGGGGGATTGACTGATTACAGGCAGGTTGATTAATTACAGGCCACAATGCTAACTTTACCCCTTTTCTGTAAATTTATTTACTTATTTACTGGGCGTGGCAGTTTGTGTGTCCCGGAAGTAAGCACGTGGAAGGAGCCTGTTCTCTTTCCACCATGTAGGTTGGAAGTACTGAAATCAGGCTGTCAGGGTTAGTGGCAAGTGCCTTTAATCACTAAACATTCTCAGACTTAAAAAGATTGACTTCCTTCTTTCATTTAGGTACCCCCTCTGTGTTACTCAGCTATTCTAAAAGTCACTATGTGGATCAGGCCTTTTCCTCTGGAGTGCTAGAATTAAAGGCATGCACCATCACACCCAGCTTCAAGCTCTTTTTTTTTTTTAAAGATTTATTTATTATTATAAATGAGTACACTGTAGCTGTCTTCAGACCACCAGAAGAGGGCATCAGATTTCATTATGGGTGGTTGTGGGCCACCATGTGGTTGCTGGGATTTGAACTCACGACCTTTGGAAGAGTAGTCAGTGCTCTCTTACCTGCTGAGCCATCTCACTAGCCCCAGCTTCAAGCTCTTATGTGCACATGTCTGCATTAGTGTATGTGGGTGCCTGCAGAGGCCAGAAATGAGTAATGGTTTCCTTGGAGCTGGAGTTACAGACAGCTGTGAGTTATCAGACATGGTGCTGGGAGCTCAATTCAGGTCCTCTGGAGACAGCAACCCTCTTAAAACCCAGCCATTTCTTTTGCTTCCACTCTACTCACACCCTTAAGCATATTAATTTAAGTGTTTGATGAGGCTTAGCTAAAGCATTATGACAAATCTCCTATTTCTAAATTTCACACAAACGTTCATTAAAATTTTGTGTTACATGCATTTATAAACACCACTTACATTCCAGTACTACAGAAGCTAGAAGAGGACACTGGTTCCTTTGGAAATTGGAGCTAAAGTCCTTGTGGGTTTTAATACCAGTGCAAGAAAAAAATCTGGGTCCTTTCAGCTGTGCCAACTCTCCGGTCCTCATAAAAAAAAAATCTTAAACCCAAAATAAATTTTTTTAAAAACAAGCCAGTAAATCAATTCCAGAGGAGTTAAGGAAACACCTCCCATCTCTCCTTTTTTAAAGACAAGGTCTCCCTTCTCATTTGTTTAGGTTTTCTGAACAGTGTTCTCTGTGTAGTCCTTAAACTAGCTTTGTAGACCAGGTCAGCCTTGAACTCAAAGATCTGCCTGTCTCTTCATCACAACACTGGGATTAAAAGTGTGCACCAACACCCGGCTCATAAATAATAAAATCCGCCTGCCTCTGCCTCCCAAGTGCTGGGATTAAAGGTGTGTGCCACCACTGCCTGACTATTTTTTATTTTATGTGTTTGTGTGTTTTGCCTGCATATGTTTCTGAGTACCCTATGCTCAGTGGTTAAGAGCACTAACTGCTCTTCTAGAGGTCCTGAGTTCAATTCCCAGCAACCACATGATGGTTCACAACAATCTGTAACGGGATCCAATGCACTCTTCTAGTGTGCCTGAAGACAGCTGCCCTGTACTCATAAATAAATCTTTAAACAGAGCCAGAATAAGAACCACAAGAGTTATGTCCATTCTTGTCAATTTCTACAAAGATCAAAACTTAACTTTGGATAAGTTTATAAAGCAGACAATTCATCATTTTTATTAAGGTAACAAACAGATGCCAGCACTCAGGAGGCAGAGGCAAATAGATCTCTGAGTTTGAGGTCAGCCAGTAGTAAACAGTAAGATACCGAGAGAAAAGAAAGTGAAACAGCCACCTTTCCCTCTTTCCCAGTTTCAAAAGAACACTGGGTGTGGTGGCCTCCGGCTATAAATTCCAGTATCTAGGAGAAGCAGAAACAAAAGGATCTTGAGTTAGGGCAAGCATGCATAAGCTTGAGCTTCAGTGAAATCCAGTTTCAAAACATCTTCCATACACTTTGCTAAAAACTAATATATGAATGAACGCACCAAGTAAGTTGTTTATGGACCTGTTTGGATTTTTATTGTTTTATTTTGGGGACAGGAACTTAATTACAACCTGGCTGATTTGGAATTCAAAGATCTGCCTGCCTCTGGCTTCCAAATGCTAGGAATTAATGATGTACCACAGAACACCCAGCACTGGATTTATTTTTTTTGGAATGGCACAATCAGTCTCCTGTATTCTTTGAAAGAGGTTTCTGTCATAAATAATTCAAGTTGCATTCTACTGCTCCTGTGCCAGTCCTTTTGATCATAGGTTTCCAAAAAGAAGAGCTCACAGGTAGCCCTTAGTGTGTGCTGGATTCAAGTCTGAATCCTTAAGCCTAGAATCCAAAACCCTTTGTTATCTTGGCTGCATATATATGTCACTATTTCAGCACTAATACACTCGATGACAGTATTTTTGTTTTTAAACCCAGATTTAAATCGGCAGTCACCCTCATCATAATGCAATAAAAGTTAAAAAAAAAAAAAAAAAAAAAAAAAAGGCAGTCACCTGCAATTAAGACTGCAAGTTCTTGGTAACTCACAACCATCTGACCATCTGCAACCCTAGTCCCAGAAGATGTGATTTCCTCTTCTGGCTTCCTTAGGCATTGCACATGTGTGGTACACAGATACAATGCAGGCAAAGCATCCATGCACATAAAGTAAAATAGACAATCTAATATGGCTTGAATAAATACTTTTAGCAAACTCTATTAATGGGTCAATACAGTTAAGTACAATGTGCTCTTCACAAACAAAAATCTAAACATATGCAGGATCATGTATATACAACTAACAGTAAATGGGGGCTTATGTGGTCTCCCAGGTCTGGGTTCATTCTTACTCTCTCTTCCCTTTTCCTTTTTATAATTTTTTAACCTTTATGTGTACTGATGTTTTTGCCTGCACCTATGTCAGTGTGAGTGATAGGTCCTGGAGTTACAGACAGCTGTGAACTGCCATGTGGGTGCTGGAAATCTAGCCCAAGTCCTCTGGAAGAACCATACAGTGTTCTTAACCACTAAGCTATCTTTCCAGCTCCCCTTTGTCTTGTTTTGTATTTTTTTTTTCCTATGTAGCCCTGGCTGTCCTGGAACTTGCCAGGCAGACCAGGCTAGCCTTGAACTCAGAAATCCACCTGCCTCTGATCTTCAAGTGCTTAGGTGTCCACCAGCAGCACCGCCTGGGTGGCTCTTCATTTCTAAAATGCTGACAGCACTCCAGCCCTTGCTATATTATCACAATCAATAAATAAAAATGCACCCAAAAAAGCTGAATTCTAAAATGTTATAAGCATATATATATTTTATCTTTAGTGTTTGTCCATTCTAGAAAGCCTCCTCCACCTAATTTTAAACACTTTTACTGAGACAGGATTAACATGCTCCCTGTTACACCTGAAGATAAAGTGCAATCATTTACTTTATGTATCAGATGCAATCTTCTCAATAAAATCCTACAGAAGGGGAAAAGAATTAGAAAACAAAACAAAAAACACCAACCTATATTAATAATCATTTTAAAATATGATAGGCTCAGCCTACTGACCTGTCAATGCCTCCCCCAATTTACCGTAATATGAAGAGTTTGAAGTCTAACTACCATGCAAATAACTTCAACAACTCATCATTCAAATAGCTTGTTTAGGATGTTGCCCTCAGACTTGTTTACAGGCAATGAAAAAGGGGGCAGAGCAATTATGGTCAACAAGAAAAAAAAAGCATACAACCCTCCACCAAAACGAAAGACCAACCCACCATATTTAAACACTGAGCTACAGCACTTGCCTGGCACACAAAAGGCATGGGTTCCACTCCCACAAAGCTCAACAAGAAAAATCAAGGTGAATCCCCCTAAAAGGCTCTAGCCTTCTAATTATTTATGTAATTACGTCTGTTCAATTACAATTTAAGAATACAAAACAAAAACTCTGTTGCATCTTAAAGAGCTGTAACTCTGAAGGTGCTGATGTAAACTGAACCACAGGTACTGCTGTAAAAAGTTTAAAAAAAAACTTTTTTTTTTAGTATTACAAATGGCAGAAGAGAGGGAACCAGAAAAGTTCTTATCTGTTAACTAGGTTGTTAATACCTAAATAAATTTTAACTGAAAAGTGGATAGGAATCTTAAATATTCTGGGGTGAGTAAGGTGGTAATTATCCACTGCTCCTTCCACAAAGGACAAATTAGAGAACCAGAGCAGCCGTCAAGGCTATCAGAGCAATACAGGTGCAAATCCCACAAACCGAACCAGGAACAACAACAAACCCTAAACCCAATCCTCTTTCCCTAATTACTTAAATAGTTTCACAAGTAATAAAACTACCTGCAAATATCTACTTCATGGTCTTAAAAAGTTGTTAGTAAAAACAAAAACAGTCCTAAATACAGTAAGCAAGTTCAACTATATTGTGTGCAAATTTCATTCAAATAATCCAATCAAAGTTAAACGACCTTGTCCTAGTGCATTAAATAAAAAATAAAAATCAAGAGCAAACCCTAAGTGACCGTATGACTTGACTGACAGAGTCCAGGTGTCTAAATCCTGAGCTTCCAAAAGGGACAAATTCTTTCCTTCAGCGCTTTTTTTTTTTTCACCCACCCCCTCCTCCACTAGAATACCAACGCAACAGCCAGACCTCGAGTACCATGGGACTTTTGTTCCCCCTTTTTTTCCTTCCATGGTTTTACCAGGACTCACTTCCATTAATTTCTAATACTAGGGTAACTTCGGAATAAAACTCAAAAACCAGTAACGTTCTAACATACTCAAGATGAGCATACTGTTTATTTTCACAAGACCTGAAATTTCAATGAAAGCCTTGAGCCCCTTCCTGGGGAATGAGTGAGAAAAAAACGGGCGAATGTCTGTAAATTTCAGGTAATCTTTTGAAAACTGAGGCAACAAATTTGTTCAGTTACGTAAGGTTTAAAGTAAGATGTCTTGGCAGTTTAGCCATAAAAACCTGTAAAGGAGGTCACAGGAAGGAAAGCTTTAGAAGTTGAGATATAAAGAACCCAACATCTAACTGTTAGAAAAACAGGCGTTACTGCATTTCCACATTCTTTTAGAAGCGAAAGGAAAGAGGACATTAAAGGGAAAAGGCTCTTGCGTAGTTTTCCCTTCCCAGCTCTCGTCTTAAGAACTCTTTAAGGGTCGCTGCGGTCGTTGGCTAACCACTTCACTGGGCTCGTCCCACCTTCAACCTCAAGGCTTTTTCGCCTTTAGAGACGCAACGCCGCCGGTTCCGACGGAGACGCGGCCGCTCACTGCAACAGAGAGCCAAGGAGACACAGGCCCCAGCTAGTCCCGCGCCAACGATTTCCCCGCCCGGATAACAGCCCCGCGCACTGCCGACCCCGAGACCCCGCTGCGATGGCCGGAGGGGGTGGGGGTGGCCCGAGATGCCACCGCAGGAAGCACCTACCACTATCCGGCCGGAGGGAGCGCCCCGCCGCCTCCTGCCCCACCGCGCCGGGGACCCGCACCTCGGAGCAGAGATGGGAAGCTGAGAGGAAAGGGAGCGACAGGAGAGGATAGGACCAGGCCAGGTACCAGTCAGCCGCCAGAAAGGAGTGCTGCGGGCTAGCGGGGCATCTGGGCAGGCAGGGGGACCCCGAAGCCATCTTGGGACGTGACGCGCTCGCGGTGGCCCTCAAGGCTGCTCCTGCGGGCCCCGCAACCTCGCCCGACCGACCGCGCTCGTCCCCGAGCCCCGGAGCATCGGGCCGCCGCCGAAGACGGCTCCCGCGGCTTTGTACTCACTCTGCCCTCGAAGTTGTTCTCCTCTACATCACTCATGTCGGCCAGGCGCTCCCGAGAACTAAATAAGAGAATATGTCTCGGCTCGAGGGCCGACGGCCTAGTCACCGCGCTGTTTGGACTGTGGGGAGGAAGAAGGCGACGGCTACAACGGCCGGTGCGTTCCACTCCCACTAGCTCGCACGTTCAGGCAAAATGGCGCCGGTACCGCCAGAAACCTCCTGGTGTCCCCGGCGCCTGACGTCAGGGGGTGGATCCGCGATGACGTCACGAGCCCCGCCTCCGCCCCGGGAGGCTTTGTGTGCGCCCGGCCTAGCGCGGGAGATTGGTGGGTTTCAAGAGCCTGCTGTTTGGCATTCCTTTGGGTTGTCCTCCGGGTGCTGGAATTAAAGGCAGGCGTGTGTCATCGCCTGGCTTTGCCTGTGGAGTTTTGATTTTGAGAGGTTTTTGTTGTTGTTCTTTCTAAGTATGGAATTCAGGTCTTTCTTGCATAGCAAAACAAACAAAAACAAACCAACCAAAAAAACTAACAACAACCAAACAAAACCACTTTTCCAGCTGAGCTTTCTTCATCCCCAACATTTGCCCTTTTAAACGTTGAAATAGCAATATATGTACAGATGGGGTTATACTGAAAAGCCATGAGTTCTTTTGCTCTTCTCTGCTTCCAACCTCAAGACAGGGTTTCTGTGTAGCCCTGGCTGTCCTGAAACTCCCTCTGTAGACCAGGCTGGCCTAGAACTCACAGAAATCTGCCTGCCTCTGCTTCCCAAGAGTTCTGGGAATAAAGGCATGAGCTCCCACCACAGCAAGAGGCATTTTAATTGAAGTTCCCTCCTCTCAGATGACTTTATCTGTGCCAAGTTGACAGAAAATTATCCAGCACACCTAACATGTACTAGGCCCTGGGTTTAGTCCTCAATGCTGTAAAACATGTAAATAAATAAAAATAAATTGGGGAAATACATTGTTTGGCAACATTAGTACCCATACTTCTTGCCCTAGAAAAATAAGAAACACCAACACAAATAATGAATTCACAAAGACCTGAAATACGTGTAATTTGTTGGGTGTGGTGATCTGTGCCTGTGATCCCACCACTTAGGAGTCTAGAAGGAAGGATTATTGGGAGTTCCAGGCCAACCTGGGATATAAAAAGAGAACCTATCAGAAATTTCAGAGAGCTGGTTATTAAACTCTTAATGGTTTGCACTCAGCCACAACAGGAAGATTTATGTTGTGAATATCAGCAAATGTTACAAATCAATTTTCTTCTTCTTTCTTTCAGAGAGCTCACTGCTAAATACTTACCCTTCTATTCATGTAATATCATGTACATTAAGATATAGTGTTAATTTGCAAGTACATTTAAAACTGCACATTCCTGATTTACTATAGTATATTTCTAATTTACCACCCCTCCCTCCCAGCATTGTGGATTTTATTCTTGTTTTGAGATGGAGTCTCTCTGTGCAGTCCAGGATGGCGTTGGATGCATGACCATTCCTGCATCATTCTCTCATGTGCTTGGGTTGCAGGCATGTAACATCACGTCCCCTCTTGCTCACAATATTGTGATACTATGCATTGAAGTTGATATGTGCAATTCTCATTTCTTCATTAACAATGTTGCCCTGCTTCACCTGCAAGATCCATAAAGATAGAAATTCCTTTAAGAAAAAATGTCAGGGCTGGGACTGTAGCTCAGTGGTGGAGTATGTGCCTTGCATGTGCAATGCCTTGTATCATTGTTTTTCTATCTAGCCTGTACTTTCAAGGGAGATGGAAGATAATTACTACAAGTTCGAGTCCAGCTTGGGCTTCATGATAAATTCTAAGCTACATAGTAAGACTCCACCTCAAAACAACGACAAATGAAAATTTTTAGTTAATGTAGAAAATAATAGGTTTCAGAGCTGAAGAAATAGTGATTAAAGGCACTGGCTGCTCTTCCAGAGGCTCTAGATTCAATTCTCAACACCCAGATGGTGGCTCATACCCTTCTATAACTCCAGATTCGGGAACTTGGTACCCTTCATCTAGTCTCTATAGGCACCAGGCATGTTGATGGGGCTTAGACATACATGCAGGCAAAACATTCATTCACACAAAATAAATCAAAAATAATTTTAAAGTGAAAATAATTGTTATGACATCTCATACATATATTATTAGTATACCTTGTTCATATTTGTGCATCTGGCTGCCCTTCCCCATCTCCTCTTCCTTTCTGGATCCTTATCACAAATAGTTCCCTGTACACACACACACATACACACACACATGCCAGTTTCTGTTCTCCCATTTATATGGGGGAGGGAGTGAATCTGTGGCCACTGAGAGCAGCAGAGTATTGATCCACTTGAGGCCACAAGGAAATCTGGTTCAACACGACTCAGTAGGTGGGGTTGGTTCAAAACTCCTTGAGTCTGACTTCAGGCAATTTATTTTAGGCATATTTAAACACAGCATAATTTTAGAAAAATGCTTCCTGACAATTAATGCAGTCCTGTGTGTATCACAAAGCCTAAGGCATGTCTACAATGAAAATGTTTGTAAAGTACGTGACCTCTTCCATAAAGATGAGTTCCATAGATTGACTACTGTTGTACAAATTATTTAATCTCAATCCAGGATTTGTACCCCACCTTAGATCATTTATTTCCCAGATAAAAGTACACAACCTTTATATTTTTCATGAGCTTTAATCGGTACAAGAGCTGGTCAGATATCTGTCTTCTATGCTGTTATGTCTATTTCCCAGCCAATAATCCCATTGTATAATTTGTCATGTTTCTTCAGGGCTGCTCTTAACTCCAATTAGCCAATCCACATGGCCATTATTTTAAGATTCTTATCTCGTGGTAGCTTCTCCTCCATTTCCCTTCTCTCTCCACCTCCTGTGGTTCTCCTTTGACCCCAAGCACTGGAACACTAAACCCCGCCCATGTCTCTTCTGTCCAACTATAGGTTGTAGGCACCTTTATTCACCAATCAGGAGTAACTTAGGGGGCAAGGTCACTTAGCCTTACCAGGATCTACGTGCAGTCTCTAGGAGCAACAAGTGTTTAGCATAGCAAAAGACTAACCCTCAACAGACTATCTGTTACACTTTAAGGATCTGGGGAAAGTGTGGTCTCAGTCACACAGTATAGAGGTCACCAGGCTCTAAACCACATCTCCCAGGATAGATGCTATGTATTGATTGAGAAACAGTGCTCAAGATGAGAGTCTGGGAGGATACCTGAGATAAACACAATTGTCTGGGGGAGCCCTGTGTGGCCTTGTCGATAGGATAGCACAGAAGTCACCAGGTGATTCAGCCACACCTGAAATGGAAACTTCTAGTTCTTTGGAAAGTTAGTGATGCCAGATAGGCACACAGGTGGAAGAATGTCTTGTTAAAGCTAACACATGAAAGACTGTTTCCCTTGTTTGTTTGGTTTTTTAAGATTTTTATTGTTATATGTGAGTATACTGTAGCTGTCTTCAGACCCACCAGAAGAGGGCGTCAGATCTCATTAAGGATGGCTGTGAGCCACCATGTGGTTGCTGGGATTTGAGCAAGCAGTGCTCTTAACCGCTGAGCCATCTCTCCAGCCCCTTGGTTTTTTTTGTTTTCTTTTGTTTTGTTTTTTTTGTTTGGTTGGTTTTGGTTTTTCAAGACAGGGCTCCTCTGTGTAGCCCTGGCTGTCCTGGAACTCACTCTGTAGACCAAGCTGGCTTCAAACTCAGAAATCTGCCTGCCTCTGCCTCCCAAGTGCTGGGATTAAAGGCATGTGCCACCACTGCTGGGATGAAAGACTGTTTTAAAGCAGACACTGGTGAAAGGATGTTTGGATATAGCTAACATCCTTTTGATGACATCAGCTAACATCAACTCTTGATGAAGGAATATTTTTGTTTTGTTTTGCTTTTTGTTTTTTTCGAGACAGGGATTCTCTGTGTAGCCCCGGCTGTCCTGAAACTCACTCTGTAGACCAGGCTGGCCTCGGACTCAGAAATCAGCCTGCCTCGGCCTCCCAAGTGCTGGGATTAAAGGCATGTGCCACCACCGGCCAGCGATGAAGGAGTATTAATATGACCCCACAGACAGTGGGAGACTGGCACTGAGCCTTGGTATAGTTTGCTCTGCCTTGCTATTCTTTGCTAATGACAAGATATATTGGTTCTGCTTATATAGCATTGTAGAGCTCAACTTGTGAACACTCTGACATTGCCAGAAACTCGCCCAAGAACTGCTCATGAGGTTTCTGCAGCAGCTTGCCTCTTCAGCTGCCTTGTCTCAGGCTGGTTGGCAAGCCTAGTGGTTTCTTCCGGATTGAATTACAGCTGCCTGGCGTCTGCTTGTGAAAGGACTGGACTGTAGCTTGCCAGTTCGTGTGTGGTGTCTGCCTGCCTAGAGGACTGATCTGCCGCTGCTGAGTCATATTTAGTGTTTGCTATGAGACTGCACTGCTGCCCAAGATCAAGCTCACCCCCAAAGAACTACTGCTGAACAGGTCGACTTCCCCCATATCCTAATAGCTTTTCCTTTCCACTCCCTCTGCTGGGTGGTGGGAGAGAGGAGAGGTTAAACCCTTATTAAAAGTAGGTTGCGAAAAATGTATGCCTATACATACCCATTCCCAGGCTTCTGGTGAGAATCAGGTTGTAGATCTCTTGCTTTGGAGAGACAGCCCCGGGGGGTTTAGCATTCCGGTTTCCTTAGTGCTTATCTGTGAGCACAAGGTCCTTTGTGCCCCCAGCACACACAGGAAAGAAAACGTGTCATGCTGGCTTTCTTTCCCTCATTTTTCTCTCTTGCCCTCCTTCCCTCTCCTAGACCCTATCTCCACCCATTGTAGTCCCACGTACTTATGCCCTGTATTCTATATACTATTTGTGAGAGAAGACACACTATTTGTCTTTCTGTCCAGGCTATTTGGCTTAATAGTATGATCTGTAGTGCCATACATTTCCATGCAAATGATGTGATTTCATTGTTCTTTATGGTGGGATAAAACTCCATTCTATGTATCCAGCACATGTTTTTTATCCACTTACCTGTTGGACATCTTAGCTGGTTCCATATTTTGGCTGATGTGAGATGGTCTGAAATAAATACCAATGTGAAGATACAGATTTCTATTAGTTTTAGTCTCTGCTTTGTTGCTGGAGCTTGGGGCAGTGTCTAGCACAAGGCAAATTCCACACATGTGTACTGATGGAATGGGGGTGCCTGCCTCTGATTTAAGACCTCCCGGGTTACTAACTTGTTGGCTTGTCAAACCCTGCTGAGAATTTCACTTTACTTCCCTTCCAACTAAATCAAGCTTGGAGAGGAAAAATAGCCAGGCAATGGAAATGTCCTGTGTAGGACTCTGCCGGGTTTGCAGACCCAAGGCCACCACCAGGCGGCAGTAGAAACACGATGGAAAAGGAGGCTGCCAGCAGCTCTCCACCCATGCTGTCCAAAACACATCCCCAGCGGCTTCTCTGCTTGGACATCGCTGTGGCTGCATTTCCTTTTCATTCTGACCAACTTGTCGTTTATTAGTATTGCCCTTCTACAGAGTCGTGCAAATGTGTTTTCCATTTCCTCTCTCTCTCTCTCTCTCTC
>NW_022196903.1:44027457-44029854 GCF_008632895.1 Mastomys coucha
CTCTCTCTCTCTCTCTCTCTCTCTCTCTCTCTTTTTGTTTTTTGTTATTCCAAGACCCAGTTTTACTAACTCTGACTGTCTTGGAACTCACTGTACAGACCATGATGGAGATGAACTCTGCCTCTGTCTTCCAAAAAGTGCTAAGATTAAAGGTTTGTGCCACTCTGCATTGCTGCAAATGTATGATTTATGTTTTATGTTTACTCTTAGATCTGACAATACTAAATTTAAAATGTTGGAGCCAAACAGAGGGCACTGAGATAAAGGTAACATGACACAATCCTTTTACAGGGAGAGCGTCATTTAAATGCACGTCCTGGGGAGTTTCAGTGAGTCATTCACTGAGTTCAGTCGAGTGGATGGGTTCAGTGTTTTCATGCTGTCCTGCAAACACCACCGTCTAACCCAGTACTTCGGCACCACTCCAGAAAAACCGGTCCTTATGAAGTAGTCACTCTCTCCTCCTACCTTATTGTAATGGCAAATCTGCCTTATGTCTCCATAGACACCCCATTGTGGGAATTTTATGTGAATGGATCCAGTATGTCAGCCAGAGACTTATCTATGGCATTAGTGATAAAGTTCTTTTTGTTCAGCCGGGTGGTGGTGGCACACATCTTTAATCCCAGCACTTGGGAGGCAGAGGCAGGCAGATTTCTGAGTTTGAGGCCAGCCTGGTCTACAAAGTGAGTTTCAGGACAGCCAGAGCTATACAGAGAAACCCTGTCTCAAAAAAACAAAAACAACAACAACAAAAAAAAAAACCAAAAAACAAAAAAGTTCTTTTTGTTCATTTGTTTTGAGATTTGTCTAGAACATTAAAAAGTAATGGCTGGGCAGTGGTGGCTCACGCCTTTAATCCCAGCACTTGGGAGGCAGAGGCAGGTGGATTTCTGAGTTTGAGGCCAGCCTGGTCTACAGAGTGAGTTCCAGGACAGCCAGGGCTATACAGAGAAACCCTGTTTCGAAAAACCAAATAAATAAATTAATTAATTAAATTAAATAAAGATAAAAAGTAATGTACAAATAGAAAAAAACACTTTAGAATTATCAGTAACCTTAATTTAACAAAATAATACTTATATAAAATATAACTTGTCTGCTCTCTTGGATAGGAACACTATTTTTGTTGTTGTTTTTGCTTGTTTAATTTGTTTTAAAATTGATTTTTAATTTATTCACTTTACATCTAGATTGTTGTCCTCCCTTCCCACAGTCCCTCCACCTTGTCTCCTCTGAGAGAATAGAGCACCCCCTTGGGTACCTCCTCCCCACTACATCAGGGAACCTCTGCAGGGCTAGGGGCTTCTTCTCCCACTGAGGCCAGACAAGACAGCGGAGTTAGGGGAACAGGGTCCACAGATAGGCAACACCTTTAGGGATAGCCTCTGCTCCAGTTGTTCAGGACCCACCTGAAGACCAAGCTGCACATCTGCTGCGTTTCAGGGTTGGGGTGGGAGTGGGGCGGGAGGTGCCTGTAGGTCCAGCCCATGTATGCTCTTTGGTTGGTGGTTCAGTCTCTGACAGCCCCCTTGTTTTTTTGTTTTTGAATTATGGTAAGTTAGGGACAGAGAAATGCAGGTGACTGAGAAAGATTTGTAGGGTTCAGGGAGTCTTTTTTTTTTTAATTATTATGATTATGCTTAATTTATGTGTGAGATAAGAACTCTTTTTTTTAAATGAATCTTTTTTTTTTCCTTTTTTTTGGTTTTTTCAAGACAGGGTTTCTCTGTAGCCCTGGCTGTCCTGGAACTCACTCTGTAGACCAGGCTGGCCTTGAACTCAGAAATCCACCTACCTCTGCCTCCCAAGTGCTGGGATTAAAGGCGTGCGCCACCACCATCGGGCTAAATGAATCTTTTTTTAAAAAGAGTTATTTATTTTATGTATATGAGTACACTGCAGCAGTCTCCAGACACACCAGAAGAGGTCATCAGATCCCATTACTGATGGTTGTGAGCCACCATGTTGTTGCTGGGAATTGAACTCAGAATCTCTGGAAGAGCAACAGTCAGTGCTCTTAACTGCTGAGCTATTTCTCCAGTCCCGGGTTCAGGGAGTCTTAATTCCCCGGATCATAAAAAGCCAAATAATAGCCAGATGTTACCCATAATACTCTCTGGCTTCTCCCGAAGGTGGGCTTTTTTTCTCATGGTCTTGTTGGCTCTTGGCCCAGAGCTAGCCACAAGTGTTTCTGGTGAGTTTTGCCACAGCTCATAGCTTAGACATTTCTGGGACAGCTGGGCTTTTTAGCAAATGTTGAGGGATGGGGGTTGTCTCTGCCTTATAGCTTTCCCAAAGGCAACAGTAATGAATTCATAACAACCTCATCTCTTATGGGGACAGACAGGAAATAAATGAGTTTCCTCATCATATTGGCATAGGTGACCGCATCTA
>NW_022196903.1:44029864-44031959 GCF_008632895.1 Mastomys coucha
CCATGTCATATCTTAGAACACAAGTATTCCTTCAAAATGCTTGTCTCTGGTTGCTAATTCCATTGTTGCCCATGAGCAAGAAAACAATCCTGTATACAGATGAGAGGTATTAGGAACTACAGCTAAGAGGAGTACATGGGCTAAGAGGCAACAGGAACACAGGGTGAAATGACAACCTAAAGTTATGATTGTTATAGTTTTTTTTTTTTCAAGACAGGGTTTCTCTGTGTAGCCCTGGCTGTCCTGGAACTCACTCTGTAGACCAGGCTGGCCTCGCACTTGTTCTAATTTTTATGACAATGGGGTGTTATGAAATATAAAGTGATGGTGGCAGGAATAAGGGAGTTCCCGGAGTATCTGGAGTACTTGGTGGGCTCCTGTCAAGGTGTCCCTCTGAGAAATCACGCCATTTGACAGATCTGGTATTTTATTGTGGGGGGAAGGAAGGAGAGTGGAGACCTGGAAAAGGGGTAGAGGCAGAGAAAGGGGGGGACAGAAAGAGAGGCCAGCTGGGAACATATGGGAACACAGAGTAGAAGAGAAGAAGGTAGGTGGAAAGAGAAAGGGGCTGGGGAGAGAAGGAGAAACGGAGGAGGAGGTAGAGGAGGAGGAAGAAGGGGAGGAAGAGGAGGAAGAAGAGGAAGAGGAGGAGGAGAAGGAGCCTAGCTTTTGTCTCAAAAGCTGTTTTAAAAGAAATTTAGCTGGCTCGGTGGCACTGGTTGTGACTCCAGCATTTGGGAGTAGAAAAAGCAGTAAGATAAGGAGTTCAAGGCTAGCCTGGGCTACATGAGACCCTGTCTTTAAAAAGACCCTCTGCTCCAAAATGAAAGGATTTCTCAGAAAAGATAGGCATCAGATGAGAATTCTACTCATATATTATCCCTCATTAAATATTCACCAAGTGCCTATTCTTTGCTTTGTACTGTACTGTACATTCCATGATCAAGAGAAGTGAACTGTCTTCAAAAATTCAATTATGATTACATAATTTTAAAAATGACAAAGTAGAAGAAAGACGGTGCCTGAAGCAGTCGATGTGATAGAATGGGTAATGTCCTGATCACTTCTGGATGTAATAGACAAGGTAGACAGTGATAGAAACAGGACTGAGGGCGCACAGAGAGCTCACCAGGGGCATGAAACCCTGAGTGCTCACTAGCAGAGGCTGCAAAGGAGTTTTATGCCGCAGTTAGAGCAGGAGGACAGGAGGTCTGATGCTCGGGGCTGACTGTGTCACATGGTGAAGTGACAGGTAAACTGGACTCTTGAGTTCTGTGCAAAAAGAATGGCTTTCAGATTGAAAACGGTCAAAGGCGCATGGGAAGGCCCTGGAGCCCCTGAAAGGAAGACTCTAAAACAACACCGGGATCTAAGGGCTTTTCCGTTTTGTCATAATGGCCCCAGACCTTAGTAGGTCCCCAGGCCTTAGCATAGTGACTCCATGATGGAAGGACTATTTAAAAGGCCATAAAACTCAGCATGTAGACAGTACCGCCTGCCAAAATTGGTAAGTTATTTCTGTGCTGGTGAAATGAGCCAATATAAGTCCCATTAGAGTATATATAAGCAGGCTTATTGGGAAACTGCTGTTGGGCAGGCAAGGAGGCCAGGGAAGTCACCATGGAAAGGCATACAGAAGGGAGGGGGGAAAGAAAGAGAAGGTGCTTGCTTGAACGCGTTTGGGGAGAGGGAGAGAAGAGAGAAGTCTCTTCTCTAGAGAGGCTGAAATGTCTGGGTTATTTGGGGAAGAACCTCCAGGAGAATTGCAGCCTAGCCCCTGGGCTGGACAGTTCAGGGTGGAGGCCGTGGAATGCTAGGTGGGGATTGAGGGATGCTGGGAGAACCTGGAGGCCAGGGTTAGGATTAGGGTTGCCTTTGGCCAGACCCTTGGAACAGCTTGTCTTTTCTTTTTTTTGGGGGGGGGGAGGTGAGGATAGGACAAATGTTTACATATCCTTGCCAGTCAGGCGCCACCAGCACAGCAATTAACAATTAAGAATACAGGGCAGAGCTGGGCAGTTGTGCATGCCTTTAATCCCAGCACTTGGGAGCCAGAGGCAGGTGGATTTCTGAGTTCCAGGCCAGCCTGGTCTAC
>NW_022196903.1:44032298-44045197 GCF_008632895.1 Mastomys coucha
AAATCCACCTGCCTCTGCCTCCCAAGTGCTGGGATTAAAGGCGTGCGCCACCACCGCCCGGCTACGATAATTTACATTTCTAAAAACCAACCAAACAAAAAGAATCAAATTAGGAATGGATATTGACAACCACAATGATGGTCTTCTAGGAAGGGGGACACTTGTAATTACATACATGTAACATTGAGTTTCTCTCAAATTTCAAGAAAAGACTATTTAAAATATAACTTATGAGTTCCTACAAAGAAGTAAGTTTGCTAGAGGGCCAGCGAGATGGCTTAGCAGGTAAAAGACTCATCCCCTATGACCAACATGGTGGAAGGAGAGAAATGACGCCCAAAGGTTTGCTTTGGCCTCTTCATGTATGCTGTGGCACACACATACACTACCACCACCATAAATAAATAAATAAATAAATAAATAAATAAATAAATAAATAAATGTAATTATAAAATGTGAATTTGCACCAGGTGCTGGTGGGGACACATATCTTTAATCCCAGTTCCAGGACAGGGCTGGGTGGGGTGGGGAGAGGCAAACAGACCTCTGAGTTTGAGGCCAACCTTGTTTACAGACTGAGTTTCAGGACAGCCAAGGCTTCACAGAAAAATCCTGTCTCAAAAGAGGGAGGGGGTTAATCTGCTAAGAATATGTAAATTCCGATTAGTGAATTTGTAAAAGTGTAGCCCCAGCAGTGAGTCTTAAGCTCCTTGGGAAATCCTTGCAGGTTCTTGAGGGTAGAGAACTTTCTCATTTGTCTTTGTGTCTTCCAGGGTCTGGCACAGTTCTTCATATTGTGCGGAGGTCTGTGTTCTGGGCAAATAAATACAGAAACCAAGGGAAGGATATGTAAATGCTGAGCAATATCACACGAGACAAGTAGAAAAGTCAAATTATGAAATAATAAACTGGACACTATTATTTTGATTTTTGAATAAGTGATCCATTTTCATACACAATTGGGAAAATATCTATGCATCCCTGGCGGGAACATGAAGTAATATGGCTGTTATGGAGAACATTACTCCTGAAATTGGAGGATGGTGCACTCTATAAACTAACAGCTTTACTCTGAGGATATAGTCTAGAGAAAGTCTTCACAGGTCAAAGAAAATGGCATAGGTGTGCTCATCATGATTTTTGTCAGGAGGGTCAGATGGGCTTTCTCTCAAAACTTGCCCCAATATTATAACACAAAATTAAATGTATAACTATAATATTTATATAATATGATAAATAATATAACAGACAACATAATTTAAGACAATGTTTCTATAACATAATTCTTTCAAGTATATAAAATATTATGAATTATTATTAATTTATCATCAAATGTGTATATATGATGTGTGGTGGCAGATCTGTGCATGTCATCACACAGGTGTGTCAGTCAGACGACAACTTTCAGGAGTTGGTTCTTCTACCTTTGGTCAGGTAGTTGGACTTGCATGGCAAATGCTTTTTACCTTTTGAGTCTTATTACTGGCTCCATAACTATTTTATTTCATGACAATGAGATAGGTTAAGTAAAAGCAAGTTTGCCTGGCATGGTGGCACACACCTTTAATCCCAGCACTTGGGAGGGCAGAGGCAGGAAGATTTCTGTGAGTTGAGGGCAGTCTGGTGTACAGAGTTTCAGGAAAGGCAACCTATATAGTGAGGCCTTGTCTAAATAGCCCCCCCATGCCCAAACAAACAAATAAACAAACAAACAGCAAGTTTATCTACAATTAAGTAAAATTAAAATTAGTAAAAAGAACACAAAGTGGCTGTCATGCTCATACCTGTGATCCCAGCCATTCAGCTGAGACAGGCAGAGTCGTGAATTCAAGGTCAGCCTAAGCTCCATAGAAAATTTCAGCCAGACTAGTTTATAAACAAACAAAACCACAAACAAACAAACAAACAAAATGTAGCTAACACAGTAATGAAATGCCACAAAGATTTATTCTACACTAGAACTTTTTATTTGTTTGTTTGTTGGTGGTGTTGTTTGAGAACTCTTTTTTTCTTTAAAGGATGTATTTATTTTTTTATTTATATGAATACACTGCAGCCGTCTTCAGACACACACTAGAAGAGTGCAACGGATCCCATTACAGATGGTTGTGAGCCACAACGTGGCTGGGAATTGAACTCAGGATCTTTGGAAGAGCAGTCAGTGTTCCTAACAGCTGAGCCATCTCTCCAGCCCTAGAACTTTTTCTGTAGACAGGGCTGGCCTTGAACTCAGAGGTCCACTTGCCTCTGTCTCCTGAGTGAGGGGATTAAAGGTGTCTGCCATCACACCCAGCTACAGTGCTGTAGAATAAAAATTCTTAACCTAGTCCCAAAATGGAGTCAAGCATGCTCCTATAGAGCAGAGAAATCTTTGACTGATATGAACTTCACGCCCTTAGGCTGAGTGACTGTTCCAGGAACTTGAAAAAACACCTTTCCTGTCCTGGGATAACCACAGAATGCCTTTCCTGGAATGACCACAGGGTGCTCTAATGCCCTCTGTGGAATGTCACAACGCCCTGGCTGGAGTGTGACAATGGCTTAGGAGGTTGCCTGGAAAAACCTATACATGACTCTTTGCTAGGTGATGAATCTATGGTTTGGAATTTACCCCGTTTCCTCTCCCCCCGGTTTGTGGTTTCTGCCTTTATAAGCCTTGTAAAATCCCAGGCCGGGGTTGGACTCCTCTATTCCCTGCGCGGTGTATGAGTCTAGACCCCAGCATGCTGGCCTGAGCTCTTGTCCCGTCTTGCTTGTAATAAAACTTCCTCGTGTGATTGCAGCAAGTTCGGTCTATCGTGAGTCATTGGGTGGTCGTGTCATCCCGAGACTTGAGTAAGGATCTCCCCAATTCCGGGGGCCTTTCAGTGCCACGGACTGGGTTTGTTGTGGGGACCCCAATTTCCATGGAATGAGAATTCTGGTCAGGTGGGCAATAAGTTGGCGGATGACAAACAAACTCGACAGAAGGGTGTGGTGAATCTGAATGTATTTGTACAAGGTGAAATTCAGGTTTAAATAGCATACAGCAAGCAGGGCAGATGACAAGAGTCATATAGGCGGGTGAGGGTTACAGCAAAGTCAATAGGATCCGGGTGCAAGACTGAGGTCACATAGGCAAGTGACCCCCACATCAAGGTTGTTAGGGTCTGGTAGCCAGGTGTGAAGCAGGCAGAAGAGCAGTGGAGCCCTCCCTGCTGGGGCTATTTTGTTATTCCTATGGTAATTCTCTGGTTCTGGAGGCTAGGACCAGGAGGTTCTGATCTAACATTTCCTGCTAATTCTCTGGGTCTTGCTGGAGGCAAGCACCGGGAAGTTCTAACAGTTCTAGCTAAATTCCTTGAATGAGGGAAGCCTTTGATTACTCTCTAGTATGTAAAACAGTTCTGACTATTGTGGGACTGCCCTAAGGAATGTGCTTGACCTCTGTTGCTAGCTCTGAGGAAAATCTGTCTGGCAAGGCAGAATCCTTGAGAGAAATTCCAAGCTGAGGACAGCTTGGAATTGGATTAGGATAGGTTGGAAACATTGTTCTGGCCAGGAAACGATGCCCAATCTTAGCCATTAAGGAATCATTTCTTGGAGTACCTTTATGCCTAAATATGAGGGCATGTTGATGATTGGAAAGACTAATCTGGAACACATCTGAGGAGATGCCAGTGACTGTCTGAATACCTAGGAAACACAAGCTCCCTTTTGGGGCCATAATGCCTCTTGTCCTTGATCAGGCTTTTACCCCAATACAACAGACGTAACTGGTGTAGACGAGTGGGTGTGGCACGATGGTAGAATTCTTCTAAGCAAGATAGTTTGGTGTTAATACATTCAATAATTCAATGAAAGTTAAATCAATTCAATTAGTTTCAACAATTAATTAGATTTCCTAGTTCTATAACGTTAAAGGTTAAGACATGTTTGTTTGTTTTGTTTTGTTTTGTTTTTGTTAAGGTCTGGGTAACTGCTGCCTATCTGATATTACTCTAGCCACTTTGTCTTATACCTGTGGCCAGCCATCTTATGCTGTTATTAGGAAACTTTCTAATGCCTGAGTTCATTGCATATTCTGTTATGTCCTATGCCTTAGTGATTTTGGAAACTCTCTAAACCCTTACCCTACTTTAGAAGCAATCACAGTAAAGTTTAAGTTCCTAAGACCTTCCTAGTAACTGAAATCCTGGTTGGCAAGTTGAGGCATGAATGCTAACTAAGCAAGTCTCCCCACTACAGTTGAATAACCCAACCAGTGGGAACAGGACAAGTGTACCGCAAAGACATCTTCCTAAGGAAGTTCCCTATCCAGACATCCTGATGGTGGAATAACTTGGCATAGATGTTTGTGGATTTCAGGCTTAAAAGCTCAGTATCATTCTGGCTTGGGATTGCCATCTCAGCACCCAAGTCTGACTTTGTCCCTGGTCAATCATTCCTAAGGTTCAATAAACTATCCCTGTTTGACAGAGATCGGTATCAGAATGGTTTGTGGGGTGATTCCTGGATCCCAACATATACATAAGATTTTTTTTCACTGTTACAATAATTTTATTATAAATGGTGTGTGTGTATTTGTGTGTGTGTGTGTGTGTGTGTGTGTGTGTGTGTGTGTGTGTATGTGTGTGATTGAAAGGCTTGAGAATCTTAGAATTTAAAATGAGGGCATTTAATAGAAATGTATGTATAATGTATAACCTTTACCTAAAGGGGGGCATGGAAAACCTCTGTAACAAGCCAAAAAGGTGGAGTAGCTAGTTCCAGCTACTTGTAACTTGGCTAACTCAGAGCCTCAGAGCTCTGGTTCCCGAAACCTGCCCCTCCTGACTGATCCACAATGAGGGCGGAACTAGGAATGAAGGTCTACTGGTTTATGAGGCTCTCCACCCCATCGACCGGTAGATGAAGATTACATTCTTAGAATATGTTCCCCTCCCTAACTGAATACCTTGGGTTGGGTCCCTCTGAAATTTTCCACTGTTTTTATGTTATGTTTCCTTGGTAACCCTCTCCCCCCCTCCAGTTTGTGGTTTTTCCCTTTAAATACCCCTCACTTCTTGTGTTCGGGGGTCGAACTCCTCTGGCCTGCATGGTCACGAGACCAACCCCGGTACCGGCCTATCCCAAATAAACCTCATGTGATTGCAGCAAGTTCGGTCTCTCGTGAGTTATTGGGTGGTCGCATCATCCGGAGACTTGAGTAAGGATCTCCCCAGTTCTGGGGGTCTTTCATAATCACTATATTAGTAAAAAAAAAAATTGTCTTTTTTTTGTCTTGTTTGTTTTTTGAGACAGGGTCTTGCTGCAGTATCCTGGTTGTCTTAGAACTGAATCTCTAGACCAGGCTAGCCTTGAATTCATAGAGCTCTACCTGCCTCTGCCTCCCAAGTTCTGGGCTTAAAGACATGTGCCACCATGTCTGGCTATCTTAGTAAATCTTAAAGTATTTCTATTTCATTTTTGTTAAGGCCTAGGTAGAATGTTAAGATCTGGTAATCTAACTATTACCTGTCTTAGCCTGCCATTTTGTGCTGTTACTAGTGCCATAAGTGTTGAAGCCTGACTCCTGGCAGAGCTGTAGCCATTTTGTTCCATGCCCAACAGCTATTTCATACTGTTGCTGTAATATGCCTGCTAGTCACTGATGAAGAAAAATAACTTGACTCAGAGGAGGGTCATATACCCTGTTATGTTCTGTATGTTCTGAGGTTTGTTAATCTTTCTTTTTTTAAAGATTTATTTATTATTTATATAAGTACACTGTAGCTGTCTTCAGATATGCCAGGAGAGGGCATCAGATCTCATTATAGACAGTTGTGAGCCACCATATGGTTGCTAGGATTGAGCCACCATATGGTTGTTGAGATTTGAACTCAGGACCTTTGGAAGAGCAGTCAGTGCTCTTAACCACTGAGCCATCTCTCCAGCCTGAGGTTTGTTAATCTTAAGAAATTCTACAACGATAAACTTCAGGTAGGTCCCATTACATTAGAGGTCAATATGAACTGTTCTGTCTAACATGGCTTGAGTCAGGGCTGACCATTGGGCAGCACTGCCAGGACCTGTATATGAGCTCATTGTGGTTTTGACAGTTTTAGCCTTTATGGGCTGGCACACAGATTTGAGCCGCTGCTCTGGTCATTCAGTATTGGGGTGTGCATTCAATAAACCATGCATGTTTAGCTGAGACTGGTGTTCTCTGGTTTGTACGGTGACTCCTGGATCCCAACAATAAAGAAGCTGTCTCATAGGCTGTTATTCTAGGATGTTCTGAGCTTCCCTGTTCTTGGAAACCAATCCGCAGTAGATGTCAGAACTCCTTTGTACAGTTAACCCCAATAGGCATGGACCTGAACCAAGTACCTACAGCACTTCCTGCACCGTGTATGAGGTTCTACAGTATTTGACTTTGTAAGATGCCCTTAGGATGGACCTCGACATAAGAGAGACATCTATAACTATTTGGAATAAGACTTCTATCTTGAGTGGGGGTCCAATAAAGCTTCCAGGACCTCCTGGAAACTGACAACCTACTTGGCACACAAAGAGACATGCATGTGGGTAACTAATATCCTGGTGGGCGCATTAAGACATGAATGTTAGATAAAGCAAGTCCCCTGCCACAGTTAAATACCCTGACCAATGAGAACAAGATGAGTGTACAACGAAGACATGTTCCTAAGAAAATCTTTTATCCCTATATCCTGATTTGTGGGATAACTTGTCACAGATGTTTGTAGATCTCAGGCTTAAAAAGCCCTATGGAATCTTGACTCAGTGTTGCAGTCAGCTCCCGAGTTTGACCTTTGGCCCTCATCAATCAGCCCTGGAGCCAATGCTCAATAAACTATCACTGTGGGCCTGAGACTGAAGTTCCTGTGATTTGTGAGGTGACTTCTGAACAATCATATTCATATCAACAATATGAACAATATTCATATCTGATCAGAGCAGACAAGATGCTTACCATATTTAGTAGACTATAAGAAGGACTACAGTCTAGTAGTAGACTTGAACCAGGGCTACTAAGAGAAAAGCTCCATAATTACTCTAGGTTAAGACTGAAAAACTGATCTATATTAAAAATATACTTAGAATCATGTATTCAAACAGAAGAGATTCAAACAGAAGGAAAGATGAAGGTTCTAGAACTGTGCCATCTGGCTGGAGACTGCAGGATTTCTTTTTTTTTTTTTAAAGATTTATTTATTTATTTGTTTATTATATGTAAGTACACTGTAGCTGTCTTCAAACACCCCAGAAGAAGGCATCAGATCTCATTACAGATGGCTGTGAGCTACCATGTGGTTGCTGGGATTTGAACTCAGGACCTTTGGAAGAGCAGACAGTGCTCTTAACCACTGAGCCATCTCTCCAGCCCAGGATTTCTTGCTTCTGTTTATTCTTTGATTCTTGTTTATTTGTTTGTTTGTTTGAGACAAGGTAACTCTGTGTAGCCCTGGCTGTCCTAGAACCTGATATGTAGACCAAGTAGGCCCAGAACTTACACAGACTTGCCTGCTTTCATCTCCCAAGGTGTATGCCACCACACCCGGCTTCCTTTTTAAAGAGTTCTTAAGAAAACTGTAGGGCTGGAGAGATGGCTCAGCGGTTAAGAGCTCTGATTGTTCTTCCAGAGGTCCTGAGTTCAATTCCCAGCAACCACATGGTGGCTCACAACCATCTATAGTGGGATCCAATGCCCTTTTCTGGTGTGTCTGAAGACAGAGACAGTGTACTCACATACATGAAATAAATAAATAAATCTTAAAAAGAGAGAAAGAAAGAAAGAAAGAAAGAAAGAAAGAAAGAAAGAAAGCTGGGCGGTGGTGGCACACGCCTTTAATCCCAGCACTTGGGAGGCAGAGAGGCAGGTGGATTTCTGAGTTTGAGGCCAGCCTGGTCTACAAAGTGAGTTCCAGGACAGACAGGGCTACACAGAGAAACCCTGTCTAGAAAAATAAAATTAAAAAAAAAAAAAGAAGGAAAGAAAGAAAGGAAACTGTAGACAAGCTGGTGTGGCTGTGTATATCCATCCTATTGTTTAGGAATACAGAGACAAGAGGACTGCCAGGAAGTTCAAGGGCACCCTGTGCTACACAGTAAGATCCTGTTTCAAAAACAAATGAATAAACAAATTTTAGGGGTTAAAGGGACGGCCCAAAGTCAAGAGCACTTGCTGCTCTTATTGAGGACCTGTTTCTTTTCTGAGCATCATGTCACAGCCCTCTGTAACTCCAGTACAGATCTTATTTCTTCTTTTGCCCTCAGTGGGTACCCGGCATGTACATGGTACACACATATATATGCCAGCAAAGCCCTCAGACATGCAAAATAAGAAAGGCTGAAGATAATTTTTACTAAAAGGCATTGTAGACAATCATCAATCTTTTGGCATTAACAGATTAACATAGTCTCTGCCCCTCACCCTTCTCTGAGGAGCTATTGGCAGTTGATGAAGCTGAGAGAGGGGAAGTCACTGTCTTTAGTGGCATAGCCACTGGTGAGCACCCATCTCCAGTATGTTCATATGAGCAACAATGGCTAAACTCAGTGGGTCACAAAACAACACACAAAAAAAAAAACGTGAAACTGTGAGGGGAACTGGGTGGGAGTCGCAGGGGTTGGAGAGGGCGTGGGGATGGCATATGGTATGACAGGGTGAGAGGGTATGGGGGTGAGAACAATCAGAATGTAATATATACATGGATGCAACTGTCAAATAGCAGATTAAAAAAACAGGTTAATGCATACATGCCCCTTAGTAGCATACATTGAGCATAGTTTGTTTGCTTTTTATTTTTTTTGGACGAGTGACAAGATGAATATGGTTGTTAGCAATTCTGGGGCTGGAGAGATGGCTCAGTAGTCAAGAGTGAATATTGCTTTTGCAGAGGACCGGTTTGATACCCAGTATCCATATGGAGACTCAATTGTCTGTAGCTTCAATTACAGGGGATCTGATGCCCTCTTCTGGCCCCTGTGAGCAGCAGACACACATATAGTGTGCAGGCAAAACAACATCCACATAAAATTAAACAAACAAACAAACAAACAAACAAAACCATTATCTTAAAAGTTTAAATTTAAACAATTCCTGACAATGCTTCTTTAGCTTTAAGACCTGAGAAGTATAAGATTTATGCAAGTGTAGTAAATAATTCAAGCTTGGTAAATTATATCCAGGCAGGTTACTAAACTAGATATGCAGAAAGTAAAAGATAAATGTGGGATTAGTAGTCCATCTGTTTTTCTTTTTCTTTCTTTCTTTCTTTCTTTTTTTTTTCTGTTTTTTTGAGACAAGAGTTTCTCTGTATAGCTCTGGCTGTCCTGGAACTCACTCTGTAGACCAGGCTGGCCTCAAACTCAGAAATCTGCCTGCCTCCACCTCCCAAGTGCTGGGACTAAAGGCGTGCACCACCACTGCCTGACTCTGTCTGTTTTTCTTAAAGTTTTAGAAATTGACAAACATTCTAAGGATAGATCTAAAATATTCAATGGAAAATAACCACAAAAACCACAAGTGTCATTTAAACTCCAATGACTTGGTGCCAGGGAGACAGCTCAATGGTTAAGAGTGAAAGGCTGGAGAATCTTAGAATGTATAATGTATAACTTTTACCTAAAAAGGGGCATGGAAAACCTCTACCACAAGCCAAAAAGGTGGAGTAGCTAGTTCCAGGAATTTTGCTAACCCAGAGCCTCAGGGCTCTGGTTCCAGATACCTGCCCCTCCTGAATGATCCACAATGAGGGCGGAACTAGGAATGAAGGTCTACTGGTTTACGAGGCTCTCCACCCTGCCAACCAGTAGATGAAGATTACATTCCTAGAATGAATGTGTTTCCCTCCCTAACTGAATACCTTGGGTCAGGTCCCTCTGAAAGTTTCCACTGTTTATGTTCTGTTTCCTTGGTAACCCTCTCCCTGCCCCCAACTTGTGGGTTAAATACCCCACACTTCTTGTGTTTGGCGTCGAACTCTGGCCAGCATGGTCATGAGATCGACCCGGTACCGGCCTATCCCCAATAAACCTCACGTGATTGCAGCAAGTTCGGTCTCTCGTGAGTCATTGGGTGGTCGCGTCATCCCGAGACTTGAGTAAGGATCTCCCCAGTTCTGGGGGTCTTTCAAGAGCATTTGTTGCTCTGCATAGGACCCAGTATCCATTTGGTGGCTGTCTTAGTTAGGGTTTCCATTGCTGTGAGTAGACACAATGACCAAGGTAACTTTGATAAAGGAGAACATTTAATTGGGGCTGACTTACAGTTTCAGAGGTTCAGTCCATTATTATCACAGTGGGAAGCATGGCAGCATGCAGGCAGACATGCTGCTGGAGCAGCTGAGAGTTCTACATCTTGATCCAAAGGCAGCCAGGAGAGGACTCACCTGCCCTGGCTGGAGTTTGAGCCTAGGACCCCAACGTCCACCCCCACACTTTGTACAAAAAGGCTCCACCTATTGTTACAAGGACATAAACTCCTAGTAGTGCCACTCCCTGTGCACCCAGCATTCAAACACATGAGTCTATGGGGCCAAACCAATTCAAACTAGTACAGGGGCTAACAACCACCCATAACTCCAGTTCCAGGGGTTATGAAGTCCCCTTTTCACTTCCTCAGGTACCAGGCAGGCACAAGATGCATATACATACATACAGTCAAAGCATTCATAGATATGAAAAAAAAAGTAAATCTAAAAAAATGCCACTAATCTAAATCAGTGGTTCTCAACCTGTGGGTCACAACTCCTTTGGAGGGTATGATCCTTTCACAGGGGTATCGTACCGGCTGGTTTTGTGTGTCAACTTGACCTAGGCTGTAGTTATCACAGAGAAGGGAGCTTCAGTTGGGGAAATGCCTCCATGAGGTCCAGCTGTGGGGCATTTTCTCAATTAGTGATCAAGGGGGTAGGGCCCCTTGTGGGTGGTGCCATTCCTGGGCTGGAAGTTTTGGGTTCTATAAGAGAGCAGGCTGAGCAAGCCAAGGGAATCGAGCCAGCAAGGAACATCTCTCCATGGCCTCTGCATCAGCTCCTGCTTCCTGACCTGCTTGAGTTCCAGTCCTGGCTTCCTCTGGTGATCAACAGAAATGTGGAAGTAAGCTAAATAAACCCTTTCCTCCCCAACTTGCTTCTTGGTCATGGATGTTGTGCAGGAATAGAAACCCTGACTAAGACAGGTGGCATATCAGTATTTATATTATGATTCATAGCAGTAGCAAAATTACAGTTATAATGTAGCATCAAAAATAGTTTTATGGTTGGGGTCAGCACAACACAAGGCACTGTATAAAAGGGTGGCAGTCTTAGGAAGGTTGAGAACCTGTGTTCTAGATGGAAAGAAACTTTAATTGGGAGCCAAATGAATCTTTAATGTTATTTCAAATGAATTGTTAAGTGCATGGACCTGGGGGCTAGAGAGGTGGTTCAGTGGATAAGAGCACTGGCTGCTCTGGCAGAGGACCAGGTTTGATGCCCAGCCTCCAGGTGGCAGCTCGAGTGTCTGCAATTTCAGTTCCAGGGAACTGAACATCCTTTTCTGGAATCCATGATACCCAGGCACACAGATAGTGTAAAGATTTGCATGTAAGGCAAAACACCCATACACATAAATATGTAAATGATAAAAAAAAAATCAGGGTTGATGAGGTGACCAACTATAGACAAGGGAGCTTGCTGCCAAGCCCAATGACCTGAGTTGAATCCCCAGAAGCCACATGGTGGAAGAAGAGAACTGATTCCTGAAAACCAAGATCTCATGTTAGGGGAGGATGTAAGAGGAGGGTAGCACACTCAGTCTCCCTCTCTCTTACAAACACACACACACACACACACACACACACACACACACACACACACCAATGTAACAAATAATAACTAAAAACCAAATAAAAACAAAGTAAAAAATTGTACTGCAAATACACAGGCCATAATTTTAGAAAAAAAATCCAGAAAGATTCTTTTATTTCTTTATGTTTTAAGGCAGTGTCTTGTTATTTGGCCTAGGCTAGCCTTGAACTGGTGGCCCTACAACCACATTATCTCGAGTACTGGGATTACAGGTGTGTGCCACTATTCCTGGCCTCCCAGTGCAGACCAGGCTGGCTTCAAACTCACAGAGCTCTGCCTGCATCTGCTTCCCTTGTGTTGAGGACACTAGCATGCATCACCACACTCAGCTAAGTATTGGCTCTTGGTAATCCTATTAATTGAGTGCAGGGTCACTCAACACTCTCTCTACTAACACTCCAATCCTGCCTCCCCAGAGTCTTGCTGAGTCCTCTATTTATTTTTTATTTGGCCAGGGAGAGAGAAGGAGAAACGAGACACAGAAAGACTAATAATTTTCCCATGCACACACAGTTGGAAAATGCAAAGCTGAGATATGACCGAGGAAGACTGAATTAGGGTCCTCCAATCTTAAATCTCTATAGCATTCATAAATAAATACAAAACAAATAGAAAAGTACATTGATGGACTTGGAGTTACAAGGTGTGGAGGGTCCTGTCAGGGGAAAGGACCTGGATAAGAGATGGAGGAAGAAAAAGCACCAGAAACACGAGAGTAACCCATGCGGACCAATGACAGCAGGAGGATGTGAGAGGAGTGCTCACCTCAATGCTGTGCCGCCATCCCTGAGTGGATGCTTAGAGCCTTACAAGTTAACAGCTGTTGTTTGGGAGAAGGGGATCATAGGGGATTATCAGAAACGTTTTCCATCTGACCCTGTCTAGTTCTGTATCGGCACCACTAATGTCTTCAGTATTTTCAGGGTCTGTGCTCTGGGAAGCAGACAGGCAGCAGAAGTCTAAGGCATGCTTATGTGCTTTTGGGAACAAATATGTTTGAATTCTGCCTTCAGTACCTTTCAAGAAAATATTAGGAAACATATCCTTTTTTTTTTTTTTTTT
>NW_022196903.1:44048987-44060354 GCF_008632895.1 Mastomys coucha
GGTAGTGTCAACATATCCTTAAATAGGGAGTCTTGGCTCAAAATCCTGGGTCTACCACTTAGGTTCTGGTACAAGTTTGATAAATCTCTGTGTTTGAGCTTTCTCATGTATAAGATGGAAATAAAAAATATTTTAGGAGCGGCCGGCAGGCGGCGCGCAGCTCGCGGCACCTGCGCTCTGCGCCCCTCCCGCTTGCAGCGCCAGCTCCGCGGGTCGGCCACCAGGGTCCGGTGCAGCCCAGGAGCGGCGGGTACCGTGCACGCTGTGCCGCGGACCAATCCCTACCGGAGCAGTGATGCCAGGCACCTCAAGACAGTCGGGTGGGGAGGGGCAGCCCTGCTCTCGCTGCATCAGGAAGACCAAGAGAATGTCAACTCCAGGAAACTGGCGCCAGCCCAGCAGCGACCGGCGCAGGCGGTGCTGAAGGCTGGGAACGTGCGGGAACCCGCGCCGCACATGTCGCTGCTGTTCCTGCATGGAAAGCAGTCAGTAAGCAGCCTGCCTTCACCATTCACGTGGATGAAGCAGAAGAGACGCAGCAGAGGCCAGCTGAGCTTAAAGAAGCACAATGTGAATATGCCCTGGCTTTTAATGCAGTTGTCTCTTTACCTGGAGCAAGAAGACCACGGACACCTCTTGATTATCCAATGGATAATAGTTTTGAATCACCACATGCTGTGGATATGTCTATTGTCTTAGAAGACAAAAAGCTAGTGAGTGTTAATGACTACGGAGAAGATATTTACATACCTTAGGGAAATGGAGGTTCCGTGTAAGCCTACAGTGGGTTCTATGAAGAGGCAGCCAGACATCACTAACAGTATGTGGACCATCCTTGTGGACTGGCTAGTTGAAATGGAGAAGAATATAAACTACAGAATGAGACCCTGCATTTGGCTGTGAACTACATGGATAGATTCCTCTCCTCCATGTCTGTGTTAAGAGGAAAGCTTCAGCTTGTGAGCACGGCTGCCATGCTGCTAGCTTCGAAGTTTGAAGAAGTATACCTCCCAGGAGTAGCAGCGTTTGTGTACATTACAGACGATACCTGCCACACCCACTTGTCTACTCCAGTCATATCTGAATTATTGGGGATAAAAGCCTGATTAGGAATGAGAGGTGTTATGGCCCCAAAAGGGAGCTTGTGCCTCCTGGGTATTCAGACAGTCGCTGGCATCTCCTAACTCAGATGTGTGTTCCAGATTAGTCTTTCCAATCGTCAACACGCCCTCATATTTAGGCATAAAAGGTACCCCAAGAAATGATTCCTTAATGGCTAAGATTGGGCATTGTTTCCTGGCCAGCACAATGTTTCCAACCTATTCTAATTCAATTCCAGGCTGTCCTCAGCTTGGAATTTCACTCAAGGAATCTGCCTTGCCAGACAGATTTTCCTCAGAACTAGCAACAGAGGTCAGGCACATTCCTCAGGGCAGTCCCACAGAAGAAAGAACTGCTATATACTAGAGAATAATCAAAGGGCTTCCCTCACTCAAGGACATAAGTTAGAACTGTTAGGTAGGAACTTCCCAGTGCTTGCCTCTAGCAAGACCCAGAGAATTAGCAGGAAATGCTAGATCAGAACTTCCTGGTCCTTGCCTCCGGCAGAACCACAGAATTAGCATAGGAATACCAAAATAGTCCCAGCAGGCAGGGCTCCACTGCTCTTCTGCCTGCTTCACACCTGGCTACCAGACCCTATCGACCTTGATGTGGGGGTTACTTACCTACATGACCTCAGTCTTGCACCTCTTGCCATAACCCCCGACCACCTACGTGACTCTTGTCGTCTTCCCTGCTTGCTGTATGCTATTTAAGGCTGAATTTCACCTTGTACAAGTACATTCAGATTCACCACACCCTTGTGTTGAGTTTGTCTGTCATCCTCCGATTTATTGCCCACCTGACCAGAATTCTCATCCCATGGAAATTGGGGTACCCATAACGAACCCGGTCCATGGCAGATACCTATTCCAAGAAGCAGGTTCTGAGAATGGAGTGGTTCTGAGAATGGGGAATCTCGGGTTTAAAGTCCTTGCTTTTGACTTGGCTGCACCAACAGTAAATTAGTTCCCTACCCAGTACTTCCTGCACCTGCAGCCTGCAAACTGCAAGGTCGAAAGCTTAGCAATGTTTTTGGGAGAATTAAGTTTGATAGATGCTGACCCATACCTCAAGCACTTGCTGCCACTTAATGCTGGAGCTGCCTTTCACTTAGCTCTCTACACAGTCACAGGACAAAATTGGCCTGAGTCATTGGTACAACAGACTGGATACACCCTAGAAAGTCTTAAGCCTTGTCTTGTGGGCCTTCACCAGACCTACCTCAGCATGCCCAACAGTCAATAAGGGGAAAGCACAAGCATTCAAAATACCACAGTGTTTATCTTCTCACCTCACCAGAGACACTAAATGTGTGAGAGCGAAAGACTGCCCGCCTTTGCTTGAAATAGGAGTACTCAGAGTTCATGCTGTACAGTTTTTAAATCTTGGGTTTAAATTTCACATTCATTTCTGAATGTAGATGGTATATACAAATTATGGTATCCAGTGCTTTTAAAATGGTTTTAGCCAGGCAATGGTGGCACACACCTTTAATCTCGGCACTTGGGAGGCAGAGGCAGGTAGATTTCTGAGTTTGAGGCCAGCCTGGTCTACAGAGTGAGTTCCTGGACAGCCAGGGCTACACAGAGAAACCCTGTTTCAAAACAACAACAACAACAAAAAATTGTTTTAATTTGTATATCTTTTGTACACGTGTCTATTTTAGATATTTGGATAATTTTAATTGGTTTGTTAACTAACATTGATGCTGCCAACTGTCAGGATAATAAGAATAAATTGGCTTGGAAATCTTTTTTTTGTTTGTTTTTGTTTTTGTTTTTTTGAGACAGGGTTTCTCTGTGTAGCCCTGGCTGTCCTGGAACTCACTCTGTAGACCAGGCTGGCCTCAAACTCAGAAATCTACCTGCCTCTGTCTCCCAAGTGCTGGGATTAAAGGCATGCACTGCCACCGTCCGGCTGATTTGGAAATCTTAAAAAAATATTTTAGGATGATTGTGAGGTATTAATATGTGCACAGTGCTCAACCAGTACTTGGTAGTTATTTATTTATTTTTGCTTAATGTAGGCATAATGTTACTGAGCACTGTATAAAGATTATCCTTGTATTATTCAAAGGCTGATTTTTCTGCCCCCATGTCTGGCTGTAATCGAGTCATGGCATAGTAATGCTTATTCTAAGTATCTCCTGTTGTGTAAGCATTGCTCTGCATTTATTTTCTGATTTGTCCATAAAAGCTGGTCAGTCAATGACTGAGCAGGGGAGAGAATGGAGCTGGACTTCCAATTCCAGTGAGGGGAAGAGAGGAAAAGGAGAACAGAATTCACTAAATTGAAAGGGTCCAAGAGCCATCAGGAGAACACACTCGGAGCAGAGAGAGCCAGACCAATACTAAAATACAAATATCTCAGAGAGTTTGGCTGAAAGATGACTAATTAGTTTAGAGGATTAGAATGGATTAATCATTGATCAGTTATTGTGCCATAAAGCTTTCCAAATAAATCTATGGTCTCTGCCTCATTTATTTGGGAGTTGAAGAAAAAAGTATAACTATTAAAATTGCTCTAACAGCTTAATGATGCGGAAATATAGTCCTTAGGCCAATCGTTTTGGGCAAATTTAAAACTGTTTCTTCTTTTTCTTTTCTTTCTTTGAGATTTATTTATTTATTTTATGCATATGAATACACAACCATTGCTGTCTTCAGACACACAAGAAGAGGGTATCAGATCCCATTACAGATGGTTGTGAGTCACCATGTGGTTGCTGGGAATTGAACTCAGGACCTCTGTAAGAGCAGTTGGTGCCCTTAACTGCTGAGCCACTCTCTAGCCCTCTCTTTTCTTTTCTTTTCTTTTCTTTTCTTTTCTTTTCTTTTCTTTTCTTTTCTTTTCTTTCTTTCTTTCTTTCTTTCTTTCTTTCTTTCTTTCTTTCCTTCATTCTTTCCTTCCTTCCTTCCTTCCTTCCTTTCTCTTCCTATCTGAGAGAGACACAAATCAGTATTTGTAATTTATGTGTGAGAATGTTGATTTTTTTTTAAAGAGCTCTCTGAAGCAGAAACTTCTAGTTCTTTGGAAAGTCAGTTATGTCAAATGATGTTTGCGGGACATACAGGTGAAAGGATGTCTTGCTAAAGCAAACAAGTGAAAGAATATTTTTCTGAAGCAGACACAGGTGAAAGGATGTTTTAGTATAGCAAATACAAGAAAGGATGCTTGATGAAGGAGTACAAATATGACCCCACAGACAGTGGAGAGACCAGCACTGAGCATTGGTTTGGTTTGCTCCACCTTGCTATTCTTCATTAATGACACACATGTATTGGTTCGTCTTACATAGCATTGTTGAGCTCAACTTGTGGTTAATAACACCACTGAAAGAAACTCGCCCAAGAACTTCTCGTGAAGTTCCTGCAGCAGCTTGTCGCAGCCTCACTTTAGGCCAGTTGGCAAACCTGGCAGTTTCTTCAGGACTGAGCTACAGTTTCTGGTTTGTGCCTGGTGTCTGCCTGCCAGGAGGACTAGACTGTAGCTGCCAGTTCGTGTGTGGTATCTGTGTGCCTAGAGGACTGGTCTGCAGCTGCTGAGTCCTATTTGGTGTTTGCTACAGGACTGAACTGCTGAGAGAGAAGATTGAGCTAGCCCCCAAAGAACTTCTCCCATATCCTAATAACTTTTCTCTTCCACTACCTCTGCAGGGTGGTAGGCTAGAGGAGAGGTTGAACCCTTATTAAAAGTAGATTGCAAAAAAATTATTCCTACAGTTTTCTCTCTCTCTCTCTCTCTCTCTCTCTCTCTCTCTCTCTCTCTCTCTGATGTATATCGCACACAGAGACCAGAAGAGAGCATCAGATGAATTGGAGCTAGGGTCATAGGCAGTTGTGAACAACTCAGTGTGAGTACAGAGAACCAAATTTAAGTCCTCTACATGAGAAGTACATGCTCTTAACCTCTGAGCTATCTTTTTAGCTCTTAATAGGGGACTTTTTTTTCTTTATTTTATATATGTGATTACAGTGTTGCTATCTTCAGACATACCAGAAATGCGTATCATATCTCATTACAGATGGTTGTGAGCCACCATGTGGTTGCTGGGAATTGAACTCAAGACCTCTGGAAGAGCAGTCAGTGCTCTTAACTGCTGAGCCATCTCTCCAGCCCAATAGGGTACTTTTTAATGGTACAATATAGTCAGTCAGTGGTCCAAGAACTAAGATGACCATGCCCATGCCTTCCAGATGTCAGTATTCCAGATCCTCAGAAACATGTCAGTATTTGAACACCTGTTAGATGATACGAGGAAACAGAGGCAATTACCCTGTGTAATTACCTTTGATAGATTTGGCCCGCAGCGGCGCGTCCACAGACACCAGATACAAGCAGCTCTGTGTTTTTGGAAGTTTAATTAGGAGGGGAGGGGGGAGTGAGGACCGCGGCGTGTGAAGGGAGAGAGAGAGGAGAGAGAGAGAGAGAAAGATGGGGGAAACTACCCACTATATATATGTCCCGTGACGTAGCAGTCCAGGTAAAGGTGGGAGCTAAACCCAATGAATTCTGGGAATATGGTCGCCGTTGCCCTGGTGACAGGTCTGTGGACCCGCCCACATATCTGTAGCAGGCAGGTTCTGGATGCTAACAACCTTAAACAGGGTAATTGCCTCTGTCTCCGGAGTGTTGCATGATTAAGAGATGTCTGGTCAGTTTTGGGGTTTTAGAATATACGAATGTTTTCTCTGTGTTTACACATGACTAAAGAGTGCTAATATTTTGTCTTAATCCATCACAACCACATAGTAACTTATCTGATGTAAGCATTCCATGTGATGATTTGTTTTAAGCAGGCCACTGACATGCCCACTCGTCTACACCAGTCATGTCTACAGTATCAGGAGTAAAAGCCTGATCAAGGACAAGAGTTGTTGTGGTCCCAAAAGGGAGCTTGTGCCTCCTGGGTAAACAGACAGTCGCTGGTATCTCCTAACTCAGAAGCGTTCCAGATTAGTCTTTCCAATCGTCAAGACGCCCTCTTATTTAGGCATAAGGGTACCCCAAGAAATGATTCGTAAATGGCTAAGATTGGGCATTGTTTCCTGGCCAGCACAAAATTTCCAACCTTTCCTAGTTTAATACCAAGCTGTCCTTATTTTGGAATTTCTCTCAAGGAATCTGCCTTGCAAGACAGGTTTTCCTCATCGCTAGCAACAGAGGTCAAGCACATTCTTTAGGGCAGTCCCACAGAAGAAAGAACTGTTATATATTAGAGAATAATCAAAGGGCTTCCACTCAAGGACATTAGCTAGAAGTGTTAGGTCAGAACTCCCCACTGCTTGCCTCCAGCAGAACCAGAGAATTAGCATAGGAATGCCAAATTAGCCCCAGCTTCCGCCCCCTTCACAATTGGATGCGTGATCTTGGTCAGTAAGATCACTGACCTTGATGTGACTGTCACCTGCCTACGTGACTCTTGTCATCTGCCCTGCTTTCTGTATACCATATAAACCTGCTTTTCACTTTGTATAGGAAGGGCTCGCAGGAGGACTCGCACCTGGGGACTCACGCTGCCGGGACTGGCTCTCTGACTAGAACCAGAACTTAGATGGATTAGGACTCAGATTCATGCAGTCTGCAGTCCCCCAGGCCCAGAGTGATTGGGCCCGGGGGGGGGGGGGGGGGGGGGGGGGGGGGATGCAACACCAGTCCAGAGGAGATAGCTGCTGCTTTAGACCCGGTGTGTTTTAGATGGCCTCAGATGTACCTTAACCACTGAGCTGCAATGAGTCTTTTGCAATGACTGAGTCTTTTGCAATGACTGTAAAAGTCTGGTGCCATTTTTAAGAAATACATTCAGATCCTGTACTTCATGTGTTGTCTCTGCCCTCATTTTTTCGCCTACGCCTTGTCGACCTGACAAGGACCCAGTTTCTCTCGCGGGTTGAGGGAGGCCCAGATCGGCCGGCCTGCGGCAGTCTACCAAGGTTTAATTGTGAGTTCCAAGTCAGCCAAGGCTACATAGCGAGTGAGACTTTATCTCAAACAAGAACAACAGAGAACTCACAAACAAACAACTCCCCCCCACAGCTGAAACAGAGGCTCATAAGGAAAATGAGAGCATTCCCAAGGGCTCCTGACAGAGCATGTGTAGTACAAGATCTACATTCTGGTCTGGGGAGATGCTCAGTGGGGAAAAGCATGTGCTGTGCAAGCATGAGGACATGAGTTTGGATCCCTAGAGCCCATGCAAAGCTGAACGTGGTATCTTTTTTTTTTCTCTTTTTTATTGGATATTTTCTTTATTTAAATTTCAAATATTTTCCCCTTTCCAAGTCTCCCCTTTGGAAACCTCATCCCATCCCTCCCCCTTGCCTCTATGAGGTTGCTCCCCCCTCAGTCCTGTCTTCCTACCCTGGCATTCCCCTACACTGGGACATCAAGTACCCTCAGGCCCAAGGGCCTCTCTTCCCATTGATGGCCAACAAGGCCATCCTCTACCACTTATGAGGCCAGAGCCATGGGTCACTCCATGTGTACTCTTTGGTTGGTGGTCCAGTCCCCAGGAGCTCTGGGGAGGGGGAGTTCTGGCCAGGTGACACTGTTGCTCCACCCATAGAGCTGCAAACCCCCTCAGCTCCTTCAGTCCCTTCTCCAAATGTGGTGTCTTGTGTCTGTAATCTCTGTGCTCCTAAAGCCTGATGGGAGGGGAAGACAGGAGAGGCTGGGCCAGCCTGCTAGCAGCAAGTAATCAATGATGGAAGAGGCCCTGTGTCAAACAAGGTGGAGGACTAGGACTGACACCTGAGATTAAACAGGCAGGGTGGCGGTGGTGGTGGTGTGTGAATGGTAGCTGAGGAATGACATCTGAGGTTGTTCCTTGGCCTCCACATACACATACACACACACACACACACACACACACACACACACACAGAGAGAGAGAGAGAGAGAGAGAGAGAGAGAGAGAGAGAGAGAGAGAGAGAGAAAGGAAGAATAATATCTGAGTTTGTTCCTTGGCTTACACACATACGCACACACAGAGGAGGAATGACATCTGAGGTTGTTCCTCAGCCTTCACACACACATACAAAAGCTTGCTTTAGCATAGGAGTTGGCCAATGATGATGATGATGACAATGATAATGTTTTTGTTTTTTTGAGACAAGGTCTTGCTATATAGACTGCACTGTTTTTGAAGCTCAGGCTGGACTTTGATTTGAAATTCTCCTGCCTCAGCCTCCCAAATGCTGGAATCACAGGCATATGTGACCATACAGTTTTTTATGGAACTTATTTGAATGGAAAGTAGAAAAGGAAAAGACAGTTGCTTTTGCCATGATAATTTATGAATCTTGTCTCAGAGTAGACCATATTTAAGACTATATACTTAGTAGGATATAATAATTCCTGAAAGTAAGAGGGAAAAAAAAAAGCAAGACATAGTGCTTGGTAGTTGCATCAGTAAACTCCCAGGGGTGTTGATGTCTACATTCTCACTGCTGTTATTATTTGTCAAAAAAGTATCAGTATGAGCTCTCTCTCTCTCTCTCTCTCTCTCTCTCTCTCTCTCTCTCTCTCTTTCTCTCTGTCTCTTCCTGAGACAGGATTTCTCTGTGTAGCCTTGGCTGTCCTAGGACCTGTCTGTAGACCAGGCTGGTCTTGAACTCACAGAGCTCCACTTGCCTAAGCCTCCTGAGCACTCGGATCAAAGGTGTGTGCCACCACAATATCTAAAGAAGTATCCCTTAATTACAGCAGTGTGCAGTTAAAGGGGGTTGGAGGTCTCACTTGGCTCTAGATTTATCAAAACCAATCACACGTGCAGCTCTGAAAAAGCAAGGATGTAGAGCGTCTTGCACTCATTGCTGGTTACCTTTCTCCCTAGGCAGAGCAAAGAGAGTTGGAAGATGTTGCAAAGACAGTCCCTAGATGGGAGAAGACTGAAACGATATTCCACAGGAACAGTAGAGAATTAGGACGTCGTATATCAACATACGAAGTGTGACTTTGTATATAAAATGATAGTCACACATTTTCCCCTTACAGAATGCATTGCCCTTGCACCATGACACTGATCCTCTTCGCAGAAGACTATCAGTTTCTCTCCATGCTTTAATCTGGGCTTCTCTGTGATGGTTTTGGACAACCATCACAGTTTCAGTTCTTAGTTGAGGGTTTTAAGAATCCTGAAGAGGGAGCTGGAGAGATGGCTCAGCGGTTAAGAGCGCTGACTGCTCTTCCTAGAGGTCCTGAGTTCAATTCCCAGCAACCACATGGTGACTCACAGCCATCTGTAATGGGATCTGATGCCCTCTTCTGGTATTTCTGAAGAGAGTGACAGGCTACTCACATAAAATAAATAAATAAACAAACAAACAAATAAATAAATAAATCTTAAAAAAAAAAAATCCTGAAGAGGCTGGGCAGAAGAGGCACACGCCTTTAATCCCAGCACTTGGGAGCCAGAGGCAGGTGGATTTCTGAGTTCCAGGCCAGCCTGGTCTACAGAGTGAGTTCCAGGACAGCCAGGGCTACACAGAGAAACTCTGTCTGGAAAACCAGAAAAGAAAAAAAAAAGAGACTTGAAGGGTTTCTGCTCTTTCTTTCTATTTTGTCACTACCAGAAAAGAAACCAAGATTCCTTGCTGATTGGTCATTACGTGGAGAGGAAAGATAAACTGACAACAGGGACAGGCACCAGACAGGTGGTTGAGGCCATCTTACGTGAGCCCCCAGGAGGCCTACCAATGACTTCAGGAGTAAGAGTCAGTCCATGGAAAACCAACAAAAGAGCCACACACAACTGGGCTCTGCTTTGAAGCTCAGAACTGAAAAACAGCTAACATAGAGGCCAAGGAGGGGAACTTCCTGATGACTTGGAGCCTAAAGGATGGAGCCAAGATGTGGATGGTGCAGGAAGTCAGACTTCTTTTTCAATGATGGAAAATTTTTAAGTGAATTTTCCTAAAGGTGAAATAAACTTTGCTTAAAAATGTTTATTAGATATGGAGGAGGTTCTGGTTTGTCTGTTTAGCTGACAGAATGAACTTAGACGTAAGGAATGAGGAAGGGAGTTTGGATTCAGTCTTCTTTGCATCCTTCCTGCCCTTACAGGTGTGGAGTTTTGAAAATGTGTGTACAGAGATTTGGCTGGAAGTTCTGAACATGATTGTTTTTTAGTACTCACAAATAGTGACAACTTTAACATTTGTCTACAAAATTTACAGCAACATCTGTTTATTGAAAACATCTGTGTCAGCTGCTTGTTTTTGAACATTTGGATAATAAAAAGGCAGAGTTTAGACTTAATAAACTTGTCTTCTGAGTTTTTTAGAATCTCACAAATTCTTGCCCAGAGTAGTGGTGTTCTATTTAACCCTAGTACCTAGTAGGTAGTGGCAGAGGCAGGAGGATCTCTGTGAGTTCAATGCCTGCCAGATCTACACAGTGAGATCCTGTCACAGAACAAATTTTTTATTTCTTGGAGAAATAGTATTAATAGTGGATTGAGTTTGTGCAGCTGGTGATCAGGAGGACCTGAGGACCAGGGCACCAGAGGTCACAGAGGCCATGGGTATAGCCCCAGGCCAAGGCTGTGGAGTGGATGAAGGCAAAGCTGCTGACAGAGAATGGATCTCTCCGCTGTGTCACCTGGTCAAGGATGTGATGATCAAGTCTCCAGGGGAAATCGACCTGTACTTCCTGCCAGCCAAAGAGTTTAAGATCATTGTTTTTTTTTTCCCCTCCCTGGAGCAACTCTAAAAAATGAGATTGTAAAGATCTCCCTAGTGAAGATACAGGCTTGGACTGGTCAGTGTACCAGGTTCAGGACTTCATCCCCTAGGGCTACATCAGTCAGGTTGCTCCTGCTCTTAAGCTCTGTGAGGAGGTAGGCTCTGCCATCCAAGGGAGCCATCATTTTGGCCTGGCTCTCCATTATCCTTGTGTAGAGAGTCGCTGGGGAAGAAGATTGTTAAGCCGTGCAAGGTGATAGGCTCTGCTGGTGTGCTTCATCTCTGCTGCCAGAAGCCCTGGCATCTCTCTGACTCTGTGCCCAAGAAGCTGCTGCTGAGATTGATGACTTACACATCAGGAAGAGGTGGCATGCTATTCTGGACAACTTTGCCACGGTCACTTTTGAGTCACATGTAAAACCTATAGCTACCTGGTCTCACCCCCCACCCCAATCCTACTCCCTCATCTCAGGAAAAAGTCCATGTTCATCAAGTCTTCCTTTCAAGGATCAACCTGTCACCTTAAGAAAGCCTGTCAGAGTCTCCCTCCTTCAGAGGACCCAGGCTCCAGCTGGGTCTA
>NW_022196903.1:44061182-44070710 GCF_008632895.1 Mastomys coucha
GGTCTACAGAGTGAGTTCCAGGACAGCTAGGGCTATACAGAGAAACCCTGTCTCGAAAAAACAAAAAAGAACCAAACAAACAAACAAAAAAGATTTATTTATTTATTTCATGTGTATGACTACACTGTAGCTGTACAGATGGCCGTGAGCCATCATGTGGCTGCTGGGAATTGAACTCAGGACGCCTGCTCGCTCGGGCCGCTCGCTCTGCTCTGCTCACCCTCACGTAATTCACTGTAGTTGTGTTCAGACGCACCAGAAGAGGGCGTCAGATCTCATTACGGGTGGTACATGTGTCAGATCTCATTACGGGTGGTACATGTGGTTGCTGGGATCCGAACTCAGGACCTTCGGAAGAGCAGTCAGTGCTCTTACCCGCTAAGCCATCTCGCCAGTCCCGAGAAGACTTTTTAATAAATGCTGTACCACTGGGACTGGGGACGTTGCTTAGTTAGCACTCTGCTTGTTTAGTGTGTACAAAGCTTTGGATTCCATCCTAGCACTGTATAAACAGGGTGCGTCTTAGGGTTATCATTGCTGTGATAAAACATGGTGACTAAAGCAGCTTGAGAAGTCAAGGGTTTATTTGTCTTACTTCTCCGTATTACAATTCATCATCAAAAGAAGTCAGGACAGGAGTTCAAACAGGGCAGGAACCTGGAGGCAGGAGCTGATGCAAAGGCTATGGAGGAATGCTGCTTACTGGCTTGCTCCTCATAGCTTGCCCAACCTGTTTTCTTACAGGATCCAGGACTACTAACCCAGGGATGGCACCACCCACAATGGGCTGGGCCTTCCCCACTGAACACTGATTCAGAATATGCCTTACAGCGGGAGCTCATGGAGGCATCTCCTCATTTGAGTTTTCCTCCTTTCAGATAACTCTCACTGGTATCAGGTTGACTTAAGACCAGCCAGCTCGGAGTGTGATGGAATATACCTGTTACTCTAGCACTCAGAAGGGGGAGACAAGAGGATCAGGTGTTCAAGGTCATTCTCAGCTACATTCAGCACTTGAGGCCAGCCTGGGATATATGAAAAGGTTTATTTTTAATTCAGCCTATGATAGATGAACCCACAGACTTGAGGGCTCCAGTTGGGGTGTTGGTTGGCAATAGTGGGGAACATATGGTAGTGCAGACCACATTTTATTTCTCATAGCTAGGGACCAAAAGAGCAAGAAGATAGGGGCCAAAGACCCATGATCTCCTTATAGGTATACCTCCAATGACCTAAGAACCTCCTCCAAGTCCCCACCTGTCAAAGATTTCACACCCTCTCAGTAGTACCACACTGAGAACAAAGCCACTGATGCATGAGTCTTTGGGGGATGTTTAAGATCCAAACTGACTGAAAACACTGGTTATTGTTTAATTGGGAGTAATTTTCTTTCATTGTCATTCATGAAATAATGGTGTATATTGTAATTGTTGGCATAGGTTGATACTGAAGAAACAGGATAACTGTTAGTGAGCTAACCTGCATTAGGGTTTACTATGTGTTGGTCACACTCAGTATAGAGCGTTTATATGGATTGTCTCAGTTTAAACTTCACTGGAACTCTGAGTATTTGTGGTCCTTTGAATACACTTGTCCCATGGGAAGTGGCATTGTTAGGAGGTGTGGCCTTTTTGGAGTAGATGTGGCCTAATTGGAGGAAGTACATCACTCAGGATTTGATGATTCAGGATACATGTACTCAGGATTTGAGATTCTATGCTCATGCTCTGCCCGTTGCGGAAGAGACTCTTCCTGGCTGCCATTGGATCAACGTGTAGAATGCTCAGCATCTCCAGCACCAAGTCTGCCTGCACAATGCCAAGCTTCCCAGCATGATGATAATGGATTGAGCCTCTGAAACTGTAACCCAGCCCCAATTAAATGTTTGCTTTTGTAAGAGTTGCATTCATTGGTTGTGGTGTCTCTTTATGGCAATGAAACTCTTAAGTATTCATTCTTAATTTTTAAAAATTAATTTTTTTATGTGTGTAGGTGTTTTGAGTGCATGCATGTCTGTGCACCACGTGTATTCCTGGTGTCCATCAAGGACAGAAGAGGGCATCCAATCTCCTGGAAGTACAATTTAGCAGGTCTTGATCAACCCTGTAGGTGCTGAAATGGAAGAGCAGCCACTGCTCTAAAACAATGAATCATGCCTCCAGGCCCTCCAGGATCTTTATTAGCCAATTAAGGGTTATTTTTAAAAAAAGATTTATTTTATTTTATGTGTATGGATTTTGCATGTATGTCTGCATGTCACTCCATACTGGGAACTTGGTCCTCTTCAGTATGTATGCTTAACCATTGAGCCATCTCATTGGTCCTCACTGATTGATTGATTAATTGATTGATATTCTTCAAAAACTTATATTTAACAGTGGAAGAAAGCAACATTGCTTTAGGTATTTTTTTTATGTTTTAAAGAAAGTATGGGCCAGGCAGTGGTGGCACACGCCTTTAATCCCAGCACTTGAGAGGCAGAGGCAGGCGAATTTCTGAGTTCCAGGCCAGCCTGGTCTACAGAGTGAGTTCCAGGACAGTCAGGGCTACACAGAGAAATCCTGTCTCAAAACAACAACAACAACAAAACAACCAAAAGAAAAAAGAAAAGAAAAAGAAAAAAAGAATAAAAGAAAGTATGGAAAACCTCTGGTAAGCTACCTGAGTGGCACAGGTTCCTTTTTTTTTTTTTTTTTTTTGTATTTTGAGACAGGATTTCTCTGTGTAGTCCTGGCTGTCCTGGAACTCACTCTGTAGACCAGGCTGGCCTGGAACTCAGAAATCTGCCTGCCTCTGCCTCCCAAGTGCTGGGATTAAAGGCGTGTGCCACCACCGCCTGGCTAAATTTGATATTCTTTTGGTGGACAGCAACTTGAGGGGAGACTAAGCAGTCTTTCAGTCTCATTCTGCCCTTGATTGCCCCCAAAGGGAGAGGCTTTTCCCTTCCCTGTGTGCTGTCAGAGGACAATCAGGGAGCCTAGGCTGGGCCTTCAGCCTCTTCTGCTTTGGGCTTTAAACTCAACATACAGTGCTCAGGTGAGGAGATGGTTGAGCTTTGCCAAATACTCCTTGTGAGGTTTGTAGTGCCATACTGCAGTGGTAGAGATATCCTTGCTAAAGACAGCTGGGTGCTGTGGATTTTACTCACTGGTCCATGACTTAACTAATACGTGAGAGGTCCTGCGTTAATCTCCAGCAGTGTGCAGGCAAACACACACACACAATTGTAATTTTTTTTAAAGATTTATTTATTTATTTTATGTGAGTACATGTAGCTGAACAGATGTGAGCCTTCATGTGGTTGTTGGGAATTGAATTTAAGACCTTTGCTCACTCTGGTTGGCCCTGCTTGCTCCAGTCAACTCCCTCCTGTCAACTCCACTCACTCAGTCCCGGCCCCCTCTGGCCTAAAGATTTATTTGTTATTATAAATAAGTACACTGTAGCTGTTTTTCAGACACACCAGAAGAGAGCATCCGATCTCATTACAGATGGTTGTGAGCCACCGTGTGGTTGCTGGGATTTGAACTCAGGACCTTTGGAAGAGCAGTCAGTGCTCTTACCTGCTGAGCCATCTCTCCAGCCCATTAAATTTTTTAAAAGAGAAACTATGGAGCTAAGTTGAAGACATGAATAAGAATGTACACATCTTTGTAAAAAGTCTATTGATCCAACTAGAGCCTCCTGGCCTTGCTTTCTGGTGCACTTAGATAAGAGGAGTCCCAACATCAATTCCCACCACTATGAATTCTGAGTAGTGATGGAGTGTGCCCTCTAAAGGTAAGGGAATAAATGTCATTCCCTCCCTCTACCAAGTTGTGTCATACATGACACATATTAATATGTGTCTCATATCCATAGTTAACTACTGGGAACTGAATGGTAGACAAATCTTTGAGAACTTACCTTTAAGCAATAAGAATTTCCCTAAATATTGAATGAGATTGGCTTTGTCAACAGAATTTGATGAGAGTACCTCATAAGCCAGTCTTGTGCAGGTGTTGGGAGGCAGTTGGGAGGAAAACCACTTTCTGGATCCCATGTAGCTGATGGTCTTTAGTTCATTTTTTTAAAAAAAGATTTATTTATTTATTTATTTATTTATTTATTTATTTATTTTTTCATTCATTATACATACATACACTGTAGATGTCTTCAGACACTCCAGAAGAGGGCGTCAGATCTTATTATGGATGGTTGTGAGCCACCATGTGGTCGCTGGGATTTGAACTCAGGACCTTCGGAAGAGCACTCAGTGCTCTTAACCGCTGAGCCATCACTCCAGCCCATCTTTAGTTCATCTTACACATAGGAAAATACCCTTTTAAAAAAATAAACAAATCTCATTAAGTTTCACAACTGTCTGAAATAACAAATTGGTACTAATATTAAAGGGATATTGTGGTAGTTTGAATAGGTTTGGACTCCATAGATTCAAGTGTTTGAATTCTTGGCCATAGGAAATGGCATGATTAGGAAGTGTGGCCTTCTTGGAGGAAGTATGTCACTGTGTTGGTGGGCTTTGAGGTCTCTAATGCTCAGGCCGAACCCAGTGTGGAAGATAGTCTCCTCCTGGCTGCCTTTGCATCAAGGTGTAGAACTCTCAACTCCTTCTGCCCCATGTCTGCCTGCACACTGCCATACTTCCCACTATGATGAGGATGGACTAAACCTCTGACACTATAAGCCAGCCCCAATTAATTGTTTTCCTTTGTCTTAGTTCCGGTCTTACTGCTGTGAACAGACACCATGACCAAAGCAACTCATATAAGGACAACATTTAATTGGGGCTGCCTTACAGGTTCAGAGGTTCAGTCCATTATCATCAAGATGGGAATATGGTAGCATCCAGGCAGGCAAGCATGGTGCAGGCAAAGCTGAGAGTTCCATGTCTTCATCTGAAGATTACTAGCAGAATATTGGCATCCAGGCAGCAAGGATGAGGGTCTTATAGCCTACACCCACAGTGACACACTTACTCGAACAGGGCTATACCCTCTAATGGTAGGTACCATTCTCTGGGCTGAGAATATACAAACCTCCATAGCCTTTATAATAGTTGCCTTGGTTTCTATGTCTCTTCATATAAGTAAAACCCAAACAGATATATTTTTTTGTGTGTGTGCATGTTCATGTTATGTATTCATGTATGTGAGTGGGAGTTCATGCCCATGCCATGGTGTGTGTGTGTAGGTCAGAGGACAACCTTAGATATTGAGTCTCATCTCTCATTGGCTATTGTGTACCCAAGGCTACCTAGCTTGTGAACATTTGAGAATTCTCCTGTCTCTGCTTGCAATCGAGCTCCAGGAAGGCTGGGATTACTGATACGTGCTACCATGTACAGTTTTACTGTTTCTGGTAATTCAAACTCAGGTCTTCACCTGCAGAGGTCCTCATCCAGGAAGAATATTGTTGAATACCAGATGAGAAAGCAAAATATCTAGTTTCTGCTCTTGATTCTGCTACCTACTATAATATTTATCCATTTAAGTTACACTAATATTTATGCCAATAAAGACATGGGAAGCATAAACAAAGGTAAAAACCTGCTAGCTCAGGGAGGTAACAATCTTTTTTTTTAACTATATACAAGCCTGACTCTACAACTAAACTGCTACCTTTTAAAAAATCTCTTTCTATCTGTGTCATACTGTGGAGCTAGTCTATCTTTCTCTGAGCTCCTTTAAACCCAAGAGGACTCATTAGCTCTCTTTCCTAGAATTCTGTCTCACCTGTGTCCTGCCACTACTGCTCTTGTTCCTGCAATCCCAAAGAGAAAATCCCTATCTCTTACCTAAAGTTCCTTCTGTAAAGGTTCTTCCAAGCCAGAAGAGATTAAGCCTATGGAAGGTCCAATTACTATAAAAGAAGTCTCTAGCTCCTCCCCTACACCCTCTGCAGGCTGAACCATGTTACCATCATGGTGGGGGCGGGGCTCCAAGCCAAGTCAGAGGACCTGAACCATTTCACTTTTAGAGCCGGGCAGCTCAAGGCCATCCAGCTGACATTGCCTCTGATCATAGAGCAAAGACTGTAAGACCTTTCCCAAGCAACTTGCCTTAAAATAGGCAAGAACTTTCCATTCTTTAGCATTCTTATCTATGGAGGCTTTTAGAAGCACACCCAAACTGCATCTCTACAGGATACACCTAACTGCATCCGACACACACAACATCTATTTAAGCTTTTATATTTTGCTAACAGTTAGGTTTTCCATGTATAATAATCAAATATCCTGTAACAACTTACAAGCTGTCTTCCTGGCCCAGCTATCTCACTAATCTAAGCCTTAGTTTCCTTAATGAGAAAATAAAATTTCCATTTACATTTTTATGGTGTTATACAAATAAGTGAAATAATAAAATGATTTGGAAAAATGTGTAGATTATACACAGTAGTGATTAACTCGAAGTTACCAGTAATGCATTGATATCACATTAAGGAGAGAAGTAAAAACACTTTCTCTTGAATTCACTTAACCAAGGTCAGTCCAAATTGGACTTCTCTCCTTCATGTTCCCTGTGTCTTCTGTCTCCTGTCTATCTGTTGCATGAGTCTGAATCTGTGCCTGTGTCTATCCCTGTGTGTCTGTCTTTTCTGTGTGTCTGTGTATCTCTCTGTGTGTCTGTCTGTCTGTGTGGTATGTCTGTCCCAAGGAAAGGGCTTTGCTTTGTGTTTATTGAAAAGCACAGAAAGCATCATTTTGGGGAAAGTACAGGACACTTTACAGAAATCCTTAACATAGTCTTACAAGGGATTAAATCACTGGCTCTAACGGAACCCAATTGACCTAGACAACAAATATCATTATTTATCAACCCATATTCACAAATAAATGCTTTCAACCTTTATGGTAGATTTTAGGTAGTTGCTTTCAACTTCTGTATTTGTTTCTTTCAGGAAATGATCCACATCCATTACTCTGGGTTGGGGGGGTGGATGGAAAGGTACAGAACTTAAGATCATACTTATGCTGTAATTTAAGCTGTAAAGGTCAATTACATGGGAATCCAAAGCAAGGTGGGTTGTTATGTTGTTTTCTTAGGAACAGGTTAAACAAACAGTTTACATATACAGTAGGACAGCAATCTTAAGTGACCTCAAGGTGTGTTATTAACTTTGGCTGTGAGGTCCAGCAAAAGTTCCAGTCTCTTAGAATGTAAGAAATATTTTCAGAATCTTGCAAATACAAAAAAATTATACAAATGAGGCCGTTGTCATGGCTAAAAAACATCCGTCTTCGTACCCACTAGTTGTTTGTTTCTGACTCCAGTCCTTGGAAGATAAAATGAGAGGACTGAGACAGGCTGGCTCCATGACAGACTTCAAGTTGGCAGTTCAGGAGACTAGGCCTAGATCTCTGACTCCCAGAACTGGTAAGTCCAAGCAAGTCAGTTAGTGGAAAAGCCACGGGCTGAGGGCAGCCAATCAGAAGCTGCTCTGTTACCTGGCCTAAGGCAAGGGCAATGAGTTTGCAACAGTTTCCAGGATTCCCTAGCAACAGTTTCCAGCCCTATCCCCAGCAATGGTTCTGGAATGTCCTCAGAGGCCTAGCCAATCCCAAAGAGCATCACACTCCTTGAGATTGAGCCAACCAATCAAGATAAAGATCACCTACCCCTCCCTGGAATTCCCCTAGTGTGCTTTAAATTGGGCCTTTGAGCTCATCTGGGCATCTCCATCTTGGTAAATAGTAGACCCCTGTATCCTGGACTTTTGCAGAATAAAACACCCTTTGCTTTTGCATATTATTTGAGTCTGGGGTATCATTCTTCAGTGAATCAGAGACCATTACATTTGGGAGCTTGTCCAGAATTCACTAGTGTCCCCTGCCTCCAATCCAAATAGTAGAGTATTTTTCTGATGGTAAGTTTGGGTGCCTAGTTGTTTCTTGTCTTGTCTGTCTCTGTGGTTTTTGGTTTCTGTTTTGGATTTAATCTGGAGGCTGAAGGAGACAAAGCAGACTCCTACTTTGTTACCCAGGGGTAAAGTGGGGACGTTCCTGACATTTTACCAGATGCAGGAGAACTTGCTAGTTCTCATCTGGATTCTGAACCAGCTATGGGTCTTTGGGCCTCTCATGAACAGGGAGGAGAGCCATCTGAGATAGCCTTTTCGTTTTGCTTTTGTTTACTCTGGAATGTCTTTCTGTGCCTATCTGCTTGTATTTTGTACTTTTTGTCCTCTTGTACAAATTTTTCTTTGATTCTTAGGATGGGACAGGCACAGAACACACCACTAGGCTTGTTCCTGAAGCATTTTAAGGACTTTTGCAGAGTTGCAGAAGATTCAGGTCCAGTTGTTTATCCCAGCAAACTAACCATCTTTTGCAGGAATGAATGGCCTACCTATGAAATAGATGGCCTGAGGAGGGACTTTCCATCTCCTCATCATTTACAGGGTAAAGGTTGTAGTCTATGATGCCAGGGGCCACCTGGACCAAGTTCTATATATCACCACATGTCAATAACTGGTTGAGGAGTCCCCTCTTTGGAGAACTTTTTGGCCACCATCTGCACCACTCCTGTTCTCTTTCCTCTAAAGAAGAGTTGGCCTCAGTCCCTGTGTCTGGCTCCTCTTTCTGCTCCCTAGAAGGATCTCTGTCCTCCTCCTTATGTCCCCTGCTCCTACCACCACTGCCCCTGTCCAGCCAGTTCAGGCAGAGGGAGGAGCAGTCCCTGATTCTCATGACTCTCCTGACTCCACTTAGAGTCCACCTCACATTAGGGCCTGTACTCCCCAGAGTATCGACTCTACTATGTATGGCCTTACCCCTCCAGGATACAGGACCCCCAGATGCTCAGGGGAGACAGTTAATGACATATGTACCATTTGCCAGAACTGATCTTTACAATTGGAATTTGTACAACCCTCCCATTTTTAGAAAGACCATATGCTCTTATAGGTCTTCTAGATTCAATCATGTTGATTTACCAGCCCACCTGGGATGACTGTTAGCAACTGTTCCAGGTCCTCTTCATGACAGAGGAAAGAGAGAAGATAGTGGGAGCCACCTGGAAATTGGTTATGGGAGTGAATAGGCTGCCCACCAAAGTCCAGGCTGATACAGATGCAGCCTTCCTATTGGGATTTTAATACTGCTGAAGATAGGGAGAGGCTCTGGGTCTACCACCAGATTCGATAGGGGGCCTCCAAGGGGCTACCAGATGGCCAGGCTTTTCTAAGGTAAGCAAGATGATGGAGGGAAAGAATGAGAGCCCCAGAAAATATCTAGAAAGACTTTTTGAAGCCTATAGGACCTACATTCCTTTTGACCCAGAAGCCAGAAAGTACCAGTATGCTGCAAACAATGGCTTTAGTTAACCAAGCTGCCCCTGGCATCCGCTGGAAGCTTCAGTGCCTGGATGGCTTTGTGAGTAAGCAACTGACTGAGTTAGAGCTATAGCTGAGAAGGTTTTCAACAACCAAGAGATCCCTGAGGATCGATCGACAGACCAGAGGACTGGCAAAAGTGCTATGCCATGAGCCGAGACAGTACTGATGAGAGAGAGAGAGAGAGAGAGA